>NW_006777671.1:1372969-1387652 GCF_000442215.2 Lipotes vexillifer
GTAGGGAAAAAGCTGAGCAGGGTGTGAGTTTTGTGATTGGCCTCCCTGAAATGAATCTTTATTTCTCCTTTGTTAAAAGTGGGCTTCCAGGTATGTCACCAAAGGTAGGAAGGATATAATGTGATGAGTCAGAAGAACCTGAAAAGGTATAGCTTAGACAGGGCTGGAAAAAGGAGCCAGTCTAAAGGCTCATCTAGAAGAAACAGGGCGTAGTTGAGATATATCCCGAGGAGGAAGGATAGACTTGAACTTGTGCATACAAGTTTGTAGAAGTTCTTGAATTTCAGGAGTTTGTTGCAGATTGGAAGGGGACAGGGGAACCATGATGGCTATGAGAGCTAATGACATAGCTGGTTTATCTAATGGTAAGTCAGGAAGTGTGTGAAGAGTCATCTAAGGGAATTCCCTAGCAGTCCAGTGGTTAGGACTCTGAGCTTTCACTTCCGAGGGCCTGAATTCAATCCCTGGTCAGGGAACTAAGAATTGCAAGCCGTATGGCGCCACCAAAGAAAAAATAGTCATCTAATCTACCCTCCCTTCCTCGTTTCCTGGAATTTCCTGGACCCTAGTACCTCTTTCCATACTAATGAATGTAGCTATAGCATTTGAAGCTAAACAGATGCTGCTTCTAGAAGTATCATACAGGCTGAAGTCATACTGTCGTGAATCCAGGATTGACAAAATTCAGGGTCCTGCCAATCTCTTTGGCCACTGGTCTAGAAAACTACCAAAGTTCTAAATGATTTGACATAACAGGTCTTAGCCCTAAATTGAATTTTCAGTAATGATGGCAGTAGTAGTGCTCATCACTATTATGAGCCCTAATGACTCAGAAGGCTGGAGATCAGCTGTATTGCTGATTTCTAGACATTCAAGAGGTCTATCTCTTGAGGCAACCATAGAGAAACTTTGCTTCCCTGTAGCCACCTGAAGTTGGTAGTTGCAATAATTTGGACCATGACGGTAATCCACAGATTAGTTTAGAAGGGTAGAATCACTGGTTCCCAGAGAACTCAAGATCTAGAGATCCCTAGAAATTAGGAAATCCACTATAAGTGTGTGACTGAGGGGAATGAGCCATCAGTTACAGCATAAACTGCAAGTTGTAATAAAAGAGGTCTGTGCCTGTGAGTCATCTGTCCACAGCGTTATCTGGATGAAAATGGGAAAACCAGCCAACAAACGTAAAGAGATGCTAAGCTTCATTCATGACTAAAGAAATGCAAATTAAAATAATGAGATATCATTTTTTTCACCTGATTGGCAAAACTCTTAAGTTTGATAATACCCTTTGATGGCAAGGATGTGGGTCAAAAGTCATTTTCATACACTTTCCATGGAGTGTAATTGACACAACCTTCTGGAAGATAATTTAGTATTATCTATCATAAGTAAACAGGCATTCATCATTTAGGTAGTAACTTTCCTGCTAGGAAAGACCCCATCATATGGTTGTATTTACAAGAATCTGTCTATATATGTACGAAGACAGTCTTGGTTGTAGTTTACAAGAGAATAACAATAGAATCAACCCAAGCATCTAACAACAGGACACTGGTTAAATAAATTATAGTGCATCCATAATACTGGATAGCTGAGTCAGAGAGATAGAGCTAAAAATCTGGGGAGACCAAAGCAGCTAGAGTACACAGCACAGAGTGCAGGAGAGAAGAGAATTCTGCAGAGGGAGAACTCTGGAAACCAGCAGAAGTTTCCCCTCAAATATTCAGTAGAGTACTGATCAGCACAAGTGGGTGAAGAAACTACCCAAGGCCAGGGATAGAACCATTCAAAAGGGTTAAAGGAAACAGTATACGGTACTCACACAGGGCTAGGAATAGTGCCCATTCCTACCAACTAGACTGGAAAATCTTATAACTCACAGGACCTTGGGTAGAGTATTCAAGAAGGGGCTTGCAGTAGTGGGGAGTATTTAGCCCTAGACTAAACACAGCTCTGGTCCCATCTAACAATCTTAAAAGCAAGGTCCAAATGGATCAAAGGTCTCCAAGTATTTCAAGTGTGTCCACAATGAAGTTCAAAAATATTTATAGAAATACAAAATATGCAGCACCCATCAAGGTAAAATTTACAATGTCTGGCATTAATCAAGGATTACCAGGCATGCAAAGATGAAGGAAAACACAATCCATAATACGGAGAAAAATCAATCAATTGCAACAGACCCAGAACTGAAACAGATGTGAGAATTAGCAAACAAGAGCTTTAAAATGGCTATTATAATTGCTTTCCATATGTTCAAAATGCTAAAGATATTGAAAATATTTTAAAAATAAGTCAAATTTCTAGAGACATAAACAAGATGTAGAGCAACTGGCTCTCTCATACACTGCTAGTGGAAATGTAGAATGAACCCCTATTTTGGAAAGTGGTTTGTCAACTTCCTAAAAAGTTAAACATATACTTACCATATATTCCAGCTATTCGACTCCTAGATACTTACCCAAGACATATCTCCACGTAGAGGTTTGTACACAAAGATTCATAGCAACTTTATTTGTAATAGTCAAAACCTAGAAACAACCCAAACGTCCACCCACGAGTGAATGGATAAACAAACTGCGGCATACCCATACAATGGTATACCATTAGCAGTAGAAGGAATGAACTATTGATATTTATGGATGAATTTCAAAAGATTGATTCCAGGTGAAAGAATCCAAAGAAGAAAGAGTACAGAATGTATGATTCCATTTATATAGAAATCTTGACAGAAAATATCTATCAAATGGTTGCCTGTAAATGAGGAAAAGAGGCAAAGATTGCAAAGGGGCATGAAGAACTTTTGAGGAGGGATGAATATGTTCATTAATTTGATCTCAGTGATAGCTTCATGAGTGTATCCATATTTTTAAACTTATCAAATTGTACACTTTAAATATGTACAGTTTATTCTATGTCCAGTATACCTCAGTAAAGCTGTTAAAAATAAAAGAAAGAGGTGAGACTATATGTGCTCATATGGAGAGACCTCCAAAATACATTATTAATTGAAAAATGCAAAGCAATGTGTATGATGACTTCTCTTTGGATCACTAGACCCATATCTAAAACATATAATGATATATGAATAAAATTTTTCTGGACAGATCAACAATTGTTGACAGTGGTTATATTAAGGAGATGGCCTAGGAATAAAAGGAAATCTTTTTTTTAATCATTTTTTGAATTATTTAAATTGTCTTACAATATGTACACATTTTATTTAAACTAAATGTTAGCTGGGGTTTTATGAGTAGTAGAATTGAGAAACATTTTTGCTTTCTTATTTTTCTATATTTAAATATTTAAATGTTTATTTTGAAAAAAACATAAAGGAACAGATTCTTTGGAAAACAGTTTAGCAATTTCTTTAAAAGTTAAATAAAGTTGACCCTTGAACAATGTGGGGATTAGGGGCACCAACCACTGTGCAGTAGAAAATCCATGTACAACTTTGTAATGGGTCCTTCCTATCTCTGTTCCGCATCCACAGATTCAACCCACTGCAGATCTTATAGTATAATAGCGCACACTTATTGAAAAACATCCGCATATAAGTGAACCTGGGCAGTACAAACCCATGTTGTTCAAGGGTTAACTGTATATACTTCCAATAAAATCCATCAATTCCACTCCTATGAAGGTACCCAAGAGACATACCCAAAACACACGTCCACACAAAAGTATGAATGTGAATGTTCATAGCAGCTTTATTCACTACAGTGAAAAACATCCATCAACTGGTGACTCATATCCATATGGAATGGAATGCTATGCCACAGTTAAAAGAACAAACTACTAATATGTGGTACAACACGGATTAACCTCAAAAACATGATGTTAAGCTAAAGAAACCTGAAGCAAAAGACTACATATTGTGTGATTCCATTTACGTAAAATTCTAGAAGAAGTAAATTTATAGAGACAGAATGCAAATCAGTGGTTGCCTAAGACAGCAGATGAGAACAGAGAATGACTATAAATAGGCACAATAGGAACTTTGGAGGATGATGGATGTGTTCTCAGACTGGTGATGATTGCACGACTCTATAAATTTACAAGAGTAGTTGAATTATAAAAGTACTATGGATGGAGTTTATGGTGTGTAAATTATATCTTGTTAAAGAGTTAAAACAAAAACCAACAACTGTAAAATCAGGAATAAAATCAGTTGCTGCAGAAGACGCTTGCTTTTCCCATCCAAGCAAATGAAACTGTCTGAATGTTAAAATGCAGTAAGACCTCTATGCTCTTAGGGCCGAAGTCAGTGGTTCCAAGAGAACTACTGTAGAACATGTAGATAGGGCTGCTCCAGCTGCAAGGTGACTATAATGGTTAGATATTGTCTTCTTTGGGTGGATTTTCATTTCAAATGTACAGAAGGGTCTGGCATATGACCAGTATGAACACAGATAACCCAGAGTGGTAGCATGTAGTAGTGAAGAAGGCAGGCTCTGAAATCAGACAGATCTCGCTGCAATCCCAGCTTTGTCACTCCCTACTTAATAGGGTTCTTGTGAGGCTGAAGTGAGATGATGTATGTGATATGCATGACACATAGTAAGATCACAAAGTAAGATCTTCAATCTGTATGTCCTCAAAGCAGTGGGGATTTTGCTGATTCATCAACACACTTTTGCTCGGTCCTCTCTTACAAGATCTAAAGAATCTAAAAAGAGAAAACAAAGTGGATCTACGTATATGTATAACTGATTCACTTTGTTGTACACCTGAAACTAAAACAACATTGTAAATCAATTATACTCCAAAAAAATTAAAAATAAATAATTAAAAATAAAAATTCAATTTCTTTAATGGTTATAAAATTAATCAGGTTATCTATTTCAGCTTGGTTGAGTTTTAATTGTTTGTGGTCATTGGGAAATTGTATCATTTCTTCTAAATTGTTAAACTTATGAGTCCAATTTTGTTCATAGTATTCCCTTCTTATTCTTTCAGTGGCTACAGGACCTATAATGATAGCCCCTTTTTTGTTTTTGGTAATAGTGATTTGTATCATCTCTCTTTTTAGAAGATTACATATTTGTTAATTTTATTAATGCTTTTGAAAAGCAAAGTTTTGGTTTCATTGTTTTCCTACTGTTTTCTTGTTTACAATTTTGTTAAGTGCTCTTTTTAAAAAATTTATTTTTTCCTTCTGTTTCCTTTGGATTTTTTGTTTTATACAGCAGGTTCTTATTAATTATCCATTTTATATATATATATATATATATATATATATATATATATATATATATATATATATATATCGGTGTATATATGTCAATCCCAATCTCCCAATTCATCACACTACCACCCCCCCAACCACATTTCTCCCCTTGGTGTTCATACGTTTGTTCTCGGCATCTGTGTCTCAATTTCTGCCCTGCAAACTGGTTCATCTATACCATTTTTCTAGGTTCCACATATATGCATTAATATTTGATATTTGTTTTTCTCCTTCTGACTTACTTCACTCTATATGACAGTCTCTAGATCCATTCACATCTCTACAAATGACCCAATTTCGTTCATTTTTCTGGTTGTGTAATATTCCATTGTATATATGTACCACATCTTCTTTATCCATTCATCTGTCGATGGGCATTTAGGTTGCTTCCATGTCCTGGCTATTGTAAATAGTGCGGCAATGAACACTGGGGTGCATGTGTCTTTTTGAATTATGGTTTTATCTGGGTATATGCCCAGAAGTGGGATTGTTGGGTCAAATGGCAATTCTATTTTTAGTTTTTTAAGGAACCTCCTTACTGTTCTCTATAGTGGCTGTATCAATTTACATTCCCACCAACAGTGCAAGAGGGTTCCCTTTTCTCCAAACCCTCTCCAGCATTTGTTGTTTGTAGATTTTCTGATGATGCCCATTTTAAATGGTGAGAGGTGATACCTTATTGTAGTTTTGATTTGCATTTCTTTAATAATTAGTGATGCTGAGCAGCTTTTCATGTGCTTCTTGGCCATCTGTATGTCTTCTTTGGGGAAAGATATATTTAGGTCTTCTGCCCATTTTTGGAATGGGTTGTTTGTTTTTTTAATATTGAGCTGCACGAGCTGTTTATATATTTTGGAGATTAACCCTTTGCCAGTTGATTCATTTGCAAATATTTTCTCCCATTCTGAGGGTTGTCTTTTCATCTTGTTTGTAGTTTCCTTTGCTGTGCAAAAGCTTTTAAGTTTCATTAGGTCCCATTTGTTTATTTTTGTTTTTATTTCCATTACTCTAGGAGGTGGATCAAAAAATATCTTGCTGTGATTGACGTCAAAGAGTGTTCTTCCTATGTTTTCCTCTAAGAGTTTTATAGTGTCCGGTCTTACATTTAGGTCTCTAATCCATTTTGAGTTTATCTTTGTGTATGGTGTTAGGAAGTGTTCTAATTTCACTCTTTTACATGTAGCTATCCAGTTCTCCCAGCACCACTTATTGAAGAGACTGTATTTTCTCCATTGTATATCCTTACCTCCTTGTCATAAATTAGTTGACCATAGGTGCATGGGTTTATCTCTGGGCTTTCTATCCTGTTCCATTGATCTATATTTTTGTTTTTGTGACAGTACCATATTGTCTTGATTACTGTAGCTTTGTAGTATAGTCTGAAATCAGGAGGTCTGATTCCTCCAATCCCATTTTTTTCCCTCAAGACTGCTTTGGCTATTTGGGGTCTTTTGTGTCTCCATACAAACTTTAAGATTTTTTTGTTCTAATTCTGTAAAAATTGCCATTGGTAATTTGATAGGGATTGCATTAAATCTGTAGATTGCTTTGAGTAGTACAGTCATTTTCACAATATTAATTCTTCCAATCTAAGAACATAGTATAACTCTTCATCTGTTTGAGTCATCTTTAATTTCTTTCCTCAGTGTCTTATAGTTTTCTGCATACAGGTGTTTTGTCTCCCTAGGTAGATTTACTCCTGGTATTTTATTCTTTCTGTTGCAATGGTAAATGGGAGTGTTTCCTTAATTTCTCTTTCAGATTTTTCATCGTTAGGGTATAGGTATGCAAGAGATTTCTGTGCATTAATTTTGTATCCTGCAACTTTACCAAATTCATTCATTAGCTCTAGTAGTTTTCCGGTGGCATCTTTAGGATTCTCTATGTATAGTATCATGTCATCTTCAAACAGTGACAGTTTTACTTCTTTTCCAATTTGTATTCCTCTTATTGTTTTTTCTTCTCTGATTGTCGTGTCTGTGACTTCCAAAACTATGTTTAATAATAGTGATGAGAGTGGACATCCTTGTCTTCTTCCTTATCTTAGAGGAAATGCTTTCAGTTTATCATCATTAAGAATGATGCTTGCTGTGGGTTTGTCATATATGGCCTTTATTGTGTTGAGGTAGGTTCCCTCTATGCCCACTTTCTGGAGAGTTTTTACCATAAATCGGTGTTGAATTTTGTCAAAAGCTTTTTCTGCATCTATTGGGTTGATCATATGGCTTTTAGTCTTCAGTTTGTTAATATGGTGTATCACATTGATTGATTTGTGTACATTGAAGAATCCCTGCATCCCTGGGATAAATCCCACTTGATCATGGTGTGTGACCCTTTTAATGTGTTGTTAGATTCTGTTTGCTAGTATTTTGTTGAGGGTTTTGGCATCTATATTCATCAGTGATATTGGTCTGCAATTTTCTTTTTTTGTAGTATCTTTGTCTGGTTTTGGTATCAGGATGATTGTGGCCTCATAGAATGAGTTTGGGAGTGTTTGGAAGTGTTCCTTTCTCTGCAATTTTTTGGAAGAGTTTGAGAAGGATGGGTGTTAGCTCTTCTCTAAATGTGTGATAGAATTCACCTGTGAAGTCATCTGGTCCTGGACTTTTGTTTGTTTGAAGGTTTTTAGTCACAGTTTCAATTTCATTACTTGTGATCGGTCTGTTCATATTTTCTGTTTCTTCTTGGTTCAGTCTTGGAAGGATGTACCTTTCTAAGAGTTTGTACATTTCTTCCAGGTTGTCCATTTTATTGGCATATAGTTGCTTGTAGTAATCGCTCACGATCCTTTGTATTTCTGCAGTGTCAGTTGTTCTCCTTTTTCATTTCTAATTCTGTTGATTTGAGTCTTCTCCATTTTTTTCTTGATGAGTCTGGCTAATGGTTTATCAATTTTGTTTATCTTCTCAAAGAACCAGCTTTTAGTTTTATTGATCTTTGTTATTGTTTCCTTCATTTCTTTTTCATTTATTTCTGATCTCTTCTTTATGATTTCTTTCCTTCTGCTAATTTGGGGTTTTTTTGTTCTTTCTCTAGTTGCTTTAAGTGTAAGGTTAAGTTATTTATTTGAGATTTTTCTTGTTTCTTGAGGTAGGATTGTATAACTATAAACTTCCCTCTTAGAACTGCTCTTGCTGCATCCCATAGGTTTTGGATCATTGTCTTTTCATTGTCATTTGTCTCTAGCTATTTTTTTATTTCCTCTTTGATTTCTTCAGTGATCTCTTGTTTTTTAGTAAAGTATTGTTTAGCCTCCATGTGTTTGTCTTTTTTAGGTTTTTTTCCCCTGTAATTGATTTCTAATCTCATAGCATTGTGGTCAGAAAAGATGCTTGATATGATTTCAATTTTCTCAAATTTACTGAGGCTTGATTTGTGACCCGAGATGTGGTCTATCCTGGAGAATGTTCCATGTGCTCTTGAGAAGAAAGTGTAATCTGCTGTTTTTGGATGGAATGTCCTATAAATATCAATTAAATCTATCTGGTCTATTGTGTCATTTAAAGCTTGTGTTTCCTTATTAATTTTCTGCCTGGATGATCTTTCTATTCGTGTAAATGAGGTGTTAAAGTCCCCCATTATTATTGTGTTACTGTCGATTTCCTCTTTTACAGCTGTTAGCAGTTACCTTATGTATTGAGGTGCTCCTGTGTTGGGTGCATATAATTTATAATTGTTCTATGTTCTTCTTGCCTTGATTCCTTGATTATTATGTAGTGTCCTTCCTTGTCTCTTGTAATATTCTTTATTTTAAAGTGTATTTTATCTGATATGAGTATTACTACTCCAGCTTTCTTTTGATTTCCTTTTGCATGGAATATCTTTTTCCATCCCCTCACTTTCAGTCTTTATGTGTTTCTAGGTCTGAAGTGGGTCTCTTGTAGACAGCATATATATGAGTCTTGTTTTTGTATTCATACAGCAAGCCTGTGTCTTTTGGTTGGAGCATTTAATCCATTCACATTTAAGGTATTTATCGATATGTATGTTCCTATTACCATTTTCTTAATTGTTATGGGTTTGTTTTTGTAGGTCCTTTTCTTCTCTTGTGTTTTCCACTTAGAGAATTTTCTTTAGCATTTGTTGTAGAGCTGGTTTGTTGGTGCTGAATTCTCTTAGCTTTGCTTGTTTGTAAAGCTTTTGATTTCTCCATTGAATGTGAATGAGATCCTTGCCAGGTAGAGTAATCTTGGTTGTAGATTCTTCCCTTTTATCACTTTAAATATGTCATGCCACTCCCTTCTGGCTTGTAGAGTTTCTGCTGAGAAATCAGCTGTTAACATTATGGGAGTTCCCTTCTATGTTATTTGTTGTTTTTCCCTTGTTGCTTTCAATAATTTTTCTTTGTCTTTAATTTTTGCCAATTTGATTACTATGTGTCTTGGCCTGTTTCTCTTTGGGGTTATCCAGTAATGGGACTCTCTTCCTGGACATGGGTGGTTATTTCATTTCCCATGTTAGGGAAGTTTTTGACTATAATCTGTTCAAATATTTTCTCAGGTCCTTTCTCTCTCTCTTCTCCTTTTGTACCCTATAATGTGAATGTTGTTGCATTTAATGTTGTCCCAGAGGTCTCTTAAGCTGTCTTCATTTATTTTCATTCTTTTTTCCTTATTCTGTTCCATGGCAGTGAATTCCACCATTCTATCTTCCAGGTCACTTATCCATTCTTCTGCCTCAGTTATTCTGCTATTGATTCCTTCTAGTGTATTTTTCATTTCAGTTATTGTATTGTTCATCTCTGTTTGTTCTTTAATTCTTCTAGGTCTTTGTTAAACATTTCTTGCATCTTCTCGATTTTTGCCTCCATTCTTTTTCCGAGGTCCTGGATCATCTTCACTATCATTATTCTGAATTCTTTTTCTGAAAGGTTGCCTATCTCCACTTCATTTATTTGTTTTTCTGGGGTTTTATCTTGTTCCTTCATCTGGTACATAGCCCTCTGCCTTTTCATCTTGTCTATCTTTCTGTGAATGTGGTTTTTGTTCCACAGGCTGGAAGATTGTAGTTCTTCTTGCTTCTGCTGTCTGCCCTCTGGTGGATTAGGCTATCTAAGAGGCTTGTGCAAGTTTCCTGATGGGAAAGACTCACTTTGGATTTATTTTGCTTTTTGTTTTCTCGTTTCTTAAAGCAGGAACTTAGATTATTGATTTGAGATATTTCGTCTTTTTTAATGTAAACATTTGGATGCTACAAATGTCCCTCTTAGCACTGCTTTAGCTGCATCCATAAATTTTGATACGTTGCATTTTCATTTCCATTCAGTTTGTATAATTCTTAATTTTCTTTGAGATTTTCTTTTTGACCCATGGATTGTGTAAAAGTGTGTTGTTTTATTCCAAGTGTGTGAAGATTTTCCTGTTACCTTTCTGTTATTGATTTCTAGTTTTAGTCTATTATGGTGGCAGAAGAAATTCTATATGGTTTCAATTATATGAAATTGTTAGTTTTGTTTTATGATTCAGAACATGGTCTATCTTGCTGAATGTTCCATAGCCACTGGGAAATAATGTGTATTCTGCTATAATTGGGTGTAGCATTCTATAAATGTCAACTAGATCATATTGGTTAATGGTGTTCAGTTCTTCTATATCTTTGCTAATTTTCTCACTAGTAGTTCTATCACTTGCTGAGAGTGGAGTGTTGAATTTTTCAACTATAATTGTAGATTTATCTATTTCTCTCTTCAGCCTTATCAATTTTTTGTTTCATGTATTTTGAACCTCTGTTGTTTGGTGCATAAACATCTCGGATTACTATATCTTCTTGGTGAATTGATCCCTTTATCATTATGTAATGTCCCTCTTTGTTCCTAGCAAATTTCTTTGCTCTGAAGTCTACTTTATCTGATATTATTTTAGCCACTCCTCATTTTTCAATTAATGTTAGCATGATACATCTTTTTCCATTCTTTTACTTTCATCCCACCTATGTTACTGTATTATATTTGAAGTGAATTTCTTATAAATAGCATATAGTTAGGTGATTTTTAAATTTCCTCTGCTAATATCTGTCTTTTAATTGGTGTATTTGAATGAGTTACATATAAAATAACTAATTATTGATGTTTTAGAGCTTAAATCTGCCCTTTTATTATTTATTTTCTCAGTTTACACCCCTCTCTTTCTCATTCTTTTCTTTCTCTTTCCTCACTTTCCTTTGGGTTCCTTGAGCTTTCATTAGGATTCTGTAAGTTTTATTTATACTGACTTTGAGTATATTCCTTTGTATAGTTTTCCTTAATGGTTATTTTAGGTATTACTATGTACACATATAACTTATCACAGTTTATTGGTATCTAGGTTCTACTACTTCCAGTAAAATATTGTAACTTTACTTCCATTTAGTTCTCTGCTCTCCCCACATTTTTTTTTTTTTTTTTTGCTGTACATGGGCCTCTCACTGTTGTGGCCTCTCCCGTTGTGGAGCACAGGCTCCGGACGCGCAGGCTCAGCAGCCACGGCTCACGGGCCCAGCCACTCCGCGGCATGTGGGATCTTCCCGAACCGGGGCACGAACCCATGTCCCCTGCATCGGCAGGCGGACTCTCAACCACTGCGCCACCAGGGAAGCCCTCTCCCCACATTTTAAACTCACATTTTCAACCATTTCCTCAACTTATATTGAGCACCACAACAGATGTATAACTTTTGTTTTAACCATCAAATATGATTTAAGAAATTCATGAGAAGCCTGATCTATTATATTTACCCTTATCTTCCCCATTCCATTGGTCTTTTTTCCTTTCTGAAGTTCCAGTCCTTCTTCTGTTATAATATCCTTTCTGCTAGAAGAACTTCCTTCAGCCACTCTTTAACTGTAAAGCTGCTAGTGACAAATTCTCTTAATCTTCCTTTGTCTGAGATGTCTTTATTTCCCCTTCATGCCTGAAGGATAGTTTCACTAGATAGAGTTTTCAGTTGACAGTTCTTTCTTTTCAGTACTTGAAAAATGTGCTACTTTTTTTCTGAATGAGAAATCCACTCTCATTCAGATTGTTATTCCTGTACAGATAATGTGTCATTCTTTGATTGTTTTAAGAGTTTGTTTTTAAATTTCAAGACTTTTATGATGTGTCTTGGCTTGGATTTCTTTGGGTTTATCTTAACTAGAGGTTTTTTTTTCAGTTTATTTAATCTGTAGCTTTATGCCTTTTTCCAAATTTGAGAAGTTTTAGCCATTATTTCTCTGATACTTTTTCAACCCCACATTCTTGCTCTCTCATTCCAGGATTCTGATGATATCATGAATCCCAAGGCTCTGTTAATTCTTTTTTTTTCAGTCTATTTTCTATCTGTTGTTCAGATTGAGTAAATTCTATTGAGTTGTCCTCAATTCACAGATTCTGTCTCTCCACACTATTGTTGAACCCACTCAGTAAGTTTATTTATTTTGGTTATTGTATTTTTCAGTTGTATATAATTTACACTTGATATTTTCCACAAGTTTTTCTATTTTTCATTTTTCCAAGAGAATTTGTAGGAGCACTTTTATAGTGGCTGCTTTAAAATCTTTGTGGGATAGTTTCAGCATCTGATCAATCTCAGTTTTTTTGTTGTTGTTGTTTTTGTTTTTGTTTTTTTTTGTGGTACGCGGGCCTCTCACTGTTGTGGCCTCTCCCATTGCGGAGCACAGGCTCCGGACGTGCGGGCTCAGCGGCCATGGCTCACAGGTCTTTCCGCTCCGCGGCATGTGGGATCTTCCAGGACCAGGGCACGAACCCGTGTCCTCTGCATCGGCAGGCGGACTCTCAACCACTGTGCCACCAGGGAAGTCCTCAATCTCAGTTTTGACATTGATTGTCTTTTCTCTTTCAGGTTGTGATTTTCCTGGTTTTTGGTATGACAAATTATTTTTATTTATATTCTGGACATTTTAGACATTATATTAAGGGATTCTTGATCCTATTTAAATATTTCACTTTAGTAGTTTGGGCTTAGCATATAGGTTGTGTCCTACTTTTGCGGGCTATAGTTCCAATGGCAATTTAGTTTTCTGAGTTCTTGTAATGCTATCTTGGACTGCTTTGTTCTTTTGGCCCAGTTTGAGCTTCCACTGGATCCCTGCTGATGCTACCTGTGGGGCCAGAAAGTGTTTCCCTAGACTGTCTGATAGCATTAGGTAGGAGCGAGGAGATACCTGACCTATGGGATAAGAGTGATTTCTGTGGCTTGTTCTTCAGCCACACAGCTGCTCTGCTGGTGGCACCAGGAGAGGAAGAGCTTACCTGGATCTTCTGGCACTGGTGGGTCAGGAGCCATTGTGAGCCACCAGATCTGAATAGCTCTCTGCTCCTAGTGAGGGCAAAGAGAGTCCAGGCCTGCTGGTACATGCAGAGCTGTGCCTGCTGTGGGTTGCAGGAAAGAGCCCCTGCCCCCAGCTCTGCCACCACTGGATGTGCATCTCCCTGCTAAGTCCCTGCTGGGCTTCACCTTTCCTGGTTGTTTGACTAGAGAGAGCAGGTATTGACTATTTCAGGTTTAGGGCTCTCAGGTGCCCCATTTAAGCTATATGAAAGAGAAAAGGAAATCCAGAGAACCCACTGCAGTGCCCTTCTTCAAGTCCCGAGGTCCCCAGCCAGCCTGCCTTCTTTCCACTTTCATGGTTATATGTTGAACTCTTTCCACTGTTTTTAGTTGTATTTCCAGGAGAGGAGAAGAGAAAATTGAACCCAACATTTTATTTTTGAAAACTGAGTGAAGTTTTTAAAGAGACAAGAAAACTCCTCTTACTTTACATTGTTAGTATTTCACAAAAGAAGGTACAATTTAATACCTAAAAAAGTTGAAAGGGCATAATCTCAGAATAAAGTATATCTTTTAAGTTGAATAAATTTAACTTCATGAAGAGCTCACCATATTGTTTTTATTTTCTCATTTCTCCTTGGACCTGTGAAAGTTGCATTCCCTACTCACACCCGTCAGCAGCAAGGTGTTTGGGGATCAATGTCACTGTTGTCCCTCTTGTGTTGAAAGCAGCAGTGCAGTGGAGAAGAATGAGCATAGGTTTGGAATCCAAAGTTGTGGGTTCACATCCTTCATCTCCTACCTGCCAGGTGGGCGACCTCAGGTAAGTCATCAGTGGGATAGTGGGAAAGGCTAAGCTTTGATGTCCACAGATCTAGAGATTCCATCTCTGTTACTTAGTAGCTGAGTAAACTTAAACAAATTATCAAACTTCTCAATGGCTATTATCTCATCAGTAACACGGGAATAGTGTGAGAGCCAAGGAGGAGTAATGGGAAAATGCCTGTAAGACACTCAGCATGGTGTTTCATATTGGATATAATAAACACTCAACAGTTGGTAGCTCTCTCTCCAGGGGTAAATATACTCATATGGATACCAATCCTTATGTCTTAGAAGGGTTTGAGGATTTAATGAGATGATATATAAAAGCAACTTGTAGTGCCTGGTGCATAATAAGCACTTAAATAAATTTGAGTACTCT
>NW_006777671.1:1387684-1406814 GCF_000442215.2 Lipotes vexillifer
GAGTACTCTTTCCCCACACTTTACCTCAGTTTCCAAATCTGTAAACTAGGTCCAGTAAGTCCTACTGCACAGAGTTGATGCACGAATTACACTCAAGTGCTTTGTAATCTAGGGCACTCTGTACACATATCAGCTACAACTACAGTAATGGTCCCTGCCCATGTTTGTATATTTGCACAGGCTTCTCAGAGGACCTGATGGACTATTATCATGATAAATAGTCACCTCATAGAACAAATTAACCCAGGCCTAGGGCTAAGGCTGAAGGCAAAAAGAAATAGGTCTGGGAACCAGAAAACAAAATTTAAAAATATTGAAATGCAACCCATAGTATTTGGCCTGCATCCTCTCTGCCCTAGATCCCCATGCAATGTCTCATTGTGAGAAATGTTTGTGGGAAGCCGCAGATCTTTACAGATGGATAGAATCAAAAAGGAAAACAGCATGCACAAAATCAAAACTCATCAGCCCCCTGCTGTCACTCCTCTGTATCTTCTCTGAAGCAGACACTCCTAGCCCAGCAATGTTGGGGTTTGGCCCAGGCTCTCTGGGAACTACACTAATTCTTTGGGATATGTCAGGACACATGTCCTTGTTAAAAGGACCTGGAATGTGACCTCTCCAAGGCCTGAGCATGCTGGCTCTTGTCCTCCTCCCCAAAATAGCTTTTAGAAGGCATGAATGCAAGAAAAGGAGTAAAAGAAGAAGAGTCAGCAGGGATGATGAGCAGAGAACGATGAGCAAAGAGCAACAGAGTCAAAGCTGCATATCCAGAAGGTGCTCAGCTGTGTTAGGATAGCTTGGTGGGCAGAGGCTGGAAGGAAGAAAGACCGCTTAAATATTATCACAGCAATTCAGGGAGACACTTCTGGTTTTAAGGTACAGAACAGGGCTGTCATTTTCTACTCACCCTGGCCTCCAGCCTTAGCTGGTTAGATGTATGGTCACTATGTCTTTGAAAGTATTACTTTTTGATTCTCATAAGTAACTAATTCAGTTTGATCGAGCGCTGACCATGTACCTGGTTTTTATGACAGACACAGTTGAAGGAAAGGAGTTGTGGAGAAATACAAGTCCTCATCTTTGCACACTTCCATGTCCTACAGGAAGTGGCCTGAGCTGCAAAAAAGGCAGCCAACCTTATGATAATCTTTTCTCAGTGCAGACACATAAGTATAGAGGGGCTTCCGGACAGGGTGAGAATACTTCCTACTGGTGGCTGAGGGTGGTGGGTCACTTCCGGTAGGAGAGGACAGAGGAGGGTGTCTTAGGAGAGAGGATGGCACAATCCAAGGCCATGGAACAGGAATGCTCCCGGTGTGCTCTGGAGGTGGTGGGTAAACCACTTTGTGTGGAGTGGAGGCTTTGTGTTGAAGATAATCATGAGAGACAGGAAGGAAAGGGTGGGAGAGGATCTTAAATGTCAAGCAAAGGAGGTGGAGTTGTACGTCATTGGCAGAAAAGAGCACTGAGGGTTTGGGGTAAGGGGCGGGGGTGGGGTAACACATTCAGAACACAGTTTTAAGAAGATTCCTCTACAGTGTGGATTAAAAGGATAGAGGCTGAAGAAAGGGGGCTTCAGAAGCAATTATTCAGTTATTTCAAGACAAGAGTCCGAACCATCATGGTGCCAGAAAGTGTAGGTTGGGATACAAGAAATATAGTAAAAAGAAATGCTAGGACTTTGCAAGTGGACTTGAAGATATGAACAGAGGAGGAGATAAGAGGTCTTGGAGCTGGATGACCAAAAGTAGAACAGAGGCAACTGGACAGAAGTGGTCAATTCAATTGGGTGGGCTAGGAGAAAGAGCGGCTTCGGAGCTAAAATACCAGGTCTACCTCTTTCTACCTGTAGGATAGTGGGCAGGTATTTATTCTTCCTGAATCTCTATTTGCTCCTACATCAAACAGATGTCAAAGCATCACACACATCAAAGGGATGTTATGAGGAGTAAGTGAGAGAATAAATATAAGCTATCTGGCAGAGTGGTTGGTCCATTGTACTTGCTCATAACTAAGAGTCCCCTTGGTCCTATTTCCCCTCCTCCAGCCCCAGGAATATGTGCACCGTATTCTAATCTGTAACTTCTCCCAGCCCCTCTGAGTGTTCTAAGCAGTGGAAGAGGGCTCAGCGGTTCCGGCAACTTTAGCTCTGCAGAGTGAATCAGAGAACAGGAGTAAATAGCAGTCATTCACATTTCAGGTTAGAGTTTAAGTGAAGTGATGTTTTGTTCATTGGCCTCTTGTTCTAAAAAGGCCATTGGCTGAAACATTCAGCCACGTATTTGAACAGTGGAGCTTAGACTTACTGGGGGCCAGAAACTTCAGATTAATGATCCCTGGACTCTCCAGTATCAGAAACTAACAGAAAGAAAATCGGTTACTAGAAAGTTTAAAAAAAAAAAAAGAAGAATGTTGTAAATCTTCCAGACCTCACAGATCTCGAGGGAAGATGGGCAAATCTGGACTTGAAATCTGAGGCATACATAGGAGCTGTCAGGCAGGTGTAGACAAGATAAATTTCAAACAGCAAAAGAAGAAGAAAAAGCTAAGACTGAGAGGGCCTATAGGCCTGCAGGCCTGGGAGTGGGGGGTGGGAGAGATGTGTGCAGGTGAGGGTCACCTGACCCTCTTTCCTGGGAGGAGGGGCTGACCTAGGTTGGTGGGAGACTGGCTGAGTATAAGTCTACAGCAGCTTTGTCATCATCATTTTCAGGTTCTAACAGAGGAGTGAGCACTATGGTTGCCTGGGTGCTCCTTATGTGGAAGATCCTGGGTGGAGGAGGAGGCAGGACCAGCCTGGTTGCAGAGGACAGCATTCCGCTTCCTCCTGGTCCCAGCACTGATGGGGAATCACTGCCACGAACACCCTCTCCCACCCCAAGCTCATGGAGAGAAACGTTGCTGGCGGAGAAGGGAGGGCACTGCTAATACCCTGATAGGACAGGGGATCTCAGCCTGAGGACTAGAACAGCTTTTCTACCTACATTCCCCACTGAGAGTAGGTTGGAGGCATCAGCCCTGCAGTAAGTACCGTAAAGCCACTGGACAGCAAGTTCCCCATGGGCATGCATTGCAGCTCTCTGATGCCTGAAAAATGAGCAGAGATGAGCTGGGCACACCAGCCCCCCCTGATCAACTGGCCAGCCCACATCTCCAGCCTCAGAGCCATAACAAGTAACACACTTGGGCACGATGTGCCAGGCACTTTTCTAAGTGGTCTACAGGAATATTAGGGAATTTCATTGCCACAAAACCCCTGTGAGGTAGGTACCACCTCCCACTTTACAGATGAAAAAGCTGAGACACGGAAAGGTGACAAGCCTGCCCAAGGACACAGACTAGAAAGTAGAGAGGTTTGGCCTCAAATCCATGCAGAGTCTGGGTTCTTTACTGCCCCAGTAGGTGGCCTCCCAGAGGAGGAAGCCCTCCCTGAGTCCCAGCCTCTGGCTGGGAGCCCCTGCCTCTGTGGTTCATAGTGCTTGTCATGCTGAGCTGTGATTGCTTAACTATCCCCCAGTAGACTATATGCTCCATGAGGCAGAGACCATGTCTCTCTTGTTCAATCCTCTGTCCCCGGTGCTTAGAACAGAGTTGTGGCCACGAAAATGCACCATGTACCTTTCAGCTCTCCTACAGCAGGAGTATATTTGGCAGATGTCTTGCCATCCCCCACTGGTCATGTTCACCACTATGTATCTGTGCTTCCCATGGTCTGCCCCCAACCAACGACAGTGTATAACATGGCTATTAAGGCAGCCCATTCCTGAGAGATGCAGGACTTCCTGTTGACCTTGCCAAAATTTTCTTAGAACTGCACTGCAGCCTAAGACCTTTCTTCCTCCTAATAAAAGAGTCCTCATATTACCAAGGTTAATTAACCTTGGTCAGCTGGAGGAGAAAGGGCTGATTATACAACTGGGAAAAGGAGGAATGCATGTGCAACCCATGTAATCCACTGTGACCTAAGGGATAAAAATGGACAGAGATTATGGAAAAAGAAGATTGGGATGGAAAGAGCCATGTATATTTCTTCTTCATTGCAATGTCAGCATCATTGGCCAGATGGGATGACTCTTACACTAGGGTCAATTATTCCTTAAGGTCACAGTTAATCTATTCTTGGAAGATAGATAGTGTACCTAACCTAAAGTGCCTGGCATACATGTGGTCTGTAAACACTGGTTGAATAAATGAATGAATGCTTCAAGAAGGATTATATATTTTCCTCTTTTTAAAGGCTACCCAACACATTCAAAACAAGTTTCAGAGAAAACTATAATGTTTATCAACATCCATCCACCTGGGATTTGTTGTTTTGCGATATCCTAGCTTTCAGGGACAGAGCGGACCTCTGGCTTTCTACTTTATGGTTCCACTTGCTTTCTGAGGTCCAGGAGCCCTCCTGTTCTTGAGTTCTCTGTGTTGTTCCTGAATCCTTCTGATTAGGACAGTAAGACTTTGGCAGGTGGGAATGGAGAACAGGGATGGTCCAAGAAAGGTAAATGAGTCAACAAGGGCCTAGAGGTACAAGGGGAAAGATCATTCTCAGAAAACTGCATAAATCCTGTGGAACACAAAGCAATCGGAGTTTCATGAGAAATGAGTACGTAAATGCCCAACTCTATAGCAACTCTTGGTTGCCAGCTTAAGTTTAAATTCTTCTTGTGTAGGCATTGGGAAGCCATAAATATTTCTGAGCAGTGAGGAAACGGAGTCAGATAGGCATTCTAGAAAGCTTCCTCTGGAGTCGAGTGGGTGATAGAGCAGAAGCCAGCAAAAATCCAGGGGAGAGAATATTTAAACTTGGACAGAGCAATGGAACTGGAAAGTAGCAGACAGTTCAAGAGATATTTATCAATATGGTTCAGCAGCCTATGGCCCGGAGGTGGTAATATTACTGACTAAGTTACGGAAAAACTGAGATAGCCTATGTTAAAGCATGTGGTTAAATCTCAGCATGATCGGTACATACCAGGAGCATTGTCCCTGTTATTCTGATGCTCATCTTCTTCCAGGACCTTTCTCTAAAAGGAAAAGTGGTTTCTACTCCTAAAGGCTTTTTCCCCCCTCCTATTGTATCTATTTCCTTTTCTTTACATGGAGCAGAAAAGTTTGCGAGAACTGTAGCTCTTTCACCCATCAAAGTTATCCACGATTGCCAATCATTCGATTAAAAGAAAAAAGTTAGTAGGCTTTTGCCACACACTACAAATAATTGACTTTGTGCACATTTTTGTGCACTTCTTACTCCTGTTCAAGTTATTTTTGCATCAAATGGGTTACAATTGCTCTTTTTCGTATGACATTTATTATAAACTTACCTTCTCTCCCTACTAGACTGTAAGGCCTTAATGCAAGGTATTGTTTCTTTCCTTCCCTATATACCCTTCTGTGCCTGGCGCACTGCTGGTTCATGGGAAAGGCTAAACAAATACTCAATTAATTGATAACTTAGCTCTGCCAAAAATCCCTGGCAGAGGTAGATTTACTCTTATGCTCTCCTGACTTTTGGAAAGATTCATCTCAACATTAGTACTCTAAAAATGTCAATTTGCATTGGGCAAATAATCTCTTAGGTACAGCAGGTTAGGAAGAAAGCAATAGGCAGTAAAAATGTTGACCCTATTTAAATGTGGAAATGGCATGTGAACAGAGAATCAAAGACAAGGGGAAAGAAAAAAAGAAGAGAAAGGATGAGTTGGAAGCAGAAGGAATTAACTCTCTGGAGGAGTGAGAGCTGGAATAAAATCATGGAATCATAGAATCATGGACTGTTCCAGCTAGAAAGAGCTGTAGAGACCATCTCATCTGACTCCTCGTGTCATACTTTGGAAAGGTGTGCAAGTGGACCCAAGAAATTCTGGGTTTGGGAACCACGAAGTATAAAGGAAACAGCTCAGATATCATAGAACTAAAGAAATATCTGTTTAAGACTGATTTGCGGGATTTTGTACCTATGGCTTCGTTTCTCACGTCTTCACAACCTGGCCTAGAATCATTTCCCAATAATTTCCTTCTTGACAAACTCTTCCTCACCCTTCCAGCCCTATCTCATATGCCAGCTCTTCGTGCAGACTTCTCCCTCTCCCCAGGGCTGGTCACTCCTCTTCTGGGCTCCCTGAGCATTTGTACACACATCCATTATATTCTTTATCATACATTATCATAATTATAATTTCCATGAGAGCACCCCCGTGAGAGCCTCAGAGGCAGAATTTGCGTGATGTCTTTTTTCATCTCTACCAACGTCTGGCACAGTGCCTGTTGGCTTCTGCATAAGCGTTGAATGAATGAATGGATGAATGAATGAATGAACCATTTGAAATTTTCTCTCTCCTCCTGAATCGTAAGATATGGGAATAATATCAGCCCAGCTCATGGTAGAGCACAGGTGAGTAGCCCAATTCATGTTAACGAAAAGGCTGAATTTTCTAAAAATAAATGAATCTGTAATATGCCTATCTGTGGACTATTTATGCTACAATTCCTTTTACTCTATTGACAATATCTACTGTGTCTCTTAATAGTGATTACCCCATTTAAAATTGCTACCTTCCCGCATGCTAAACTCCCTAGCCCCCTTTTTACTTCTCCTTTTTTCCTATAGCATTATTGGCTTCAAACTCACTATCCACTAATTTATTGAGTTTCATGCTTGTTTTTTATCCCCCTCACTAGAATGTAAGCTGCGTAAGGCCTGATATTTTTGTCTGTTTTGTTCACTGCATCATCCAGGGCGCCTAGAACAGGGCACTTGTTTAGCATTCAGTGTCTGTTGAATGAATGAAGGATTGGATGAACGAATAAAGATGGAACTCTTTGGCATGATCCACACATATCCCCTGTGTTATCTCTGCCATTTTTTCTAGCTCTTTTCCCATGGCTCTCAACTGGGGCCAATTTTTCCCTCCAGAAAATGTCTTGAGATATTTTTTGTTGTCACAACTCAGGGGGAAAGGAGGGTGCTACTGATATCTAGTAGGTGGAGGTCAGGGATACTGCTAAACACCTTGCAATGCACAAGACACCTCCCTGCCCAACAAAAAGTTATTCAGCCCCAAATATCAATAGGGCCCTACTTTATTCAATGCCCCATCCTATCCACCCCAGCACCATTGAATTACTTGTAGTTCCCAAACGCTCTGCTCTCATTTTTTAAACTTGCGTTACCTGGCACATGCTATTTGCTCGACTTGAAATGCCCTTCCTGTTTTGTTTCTCTGATGAATGACTACTTATACTTCAAGCTTCAGCTCAAGTATCACCTTTTTCTAGACGCTCAGGACAGAGTGAAGTTCTTCTTCTGGGATTTCTGGGCACCTTGTTCATTCCTCTATTGTATCATTTAACCATATTCCTGCATTTGTAATTTCCTTTGAACCTATCTTTCTATTCTGTGAGCCACTGAAAAGCAGCAACTGATTGCTTTCAGAATCCCCATTGATTAGCCCAGGTCCTGGAAAATAGAAGGTGTTTAATAAAACCTTGTTAAATGAACGAATGAATCCTTTGGGTGATAGAGACATTACAGAACCTTCACGCTGATGTCTCTATTTCAAATTATTCTCTCCCATCTCTAAACTACTGTAAGCTCTTATCATCTGTGTCACAGAATGTATGTATAAGTACTCAATGTTCATATTATTTTGTCTCCCAGAAAATTACCTACTGAGCTGTTGGAACATTTGAGATTATAGCTTCTTAGTTCTCTCCTTCACAATAGTAGAATGTAGTTGGCCCTAAGAAACCCAATAAGGTACTTGATTTGTACTAACTCCAACCAGAAAGCATAAATAGAAGCAGTAAAAGTTCATCTAGCTTAGCCCGGTCATGTGGAGAAACCTGCCTATCAAGTTGCCTAACTCTGGACCTACCACTTGGGACCTGG
The DNA here is from genome assembly GCF_000442215.2 of Lipotes vexillifer. NCBI lineage: Eukaryota > Metazoa > Chordata > Mammalia > Artiodactyla > Lipotidae > Lipotes > Lipotes vexillifer. Next base: position 1,395,576 of record NW_006777671.1, read on the forward strand.
CCGCCATTTCAAGTACCTATGGCTGTATCCATTAAGACCATGAAAGGATGGACTCCCAGGCATGGGGAATCCCTTAGTCAGTTTATTAGATCAGGTATGAAATGTGTTTTTCTCACATCAGCAGCATCAGTTTAAATATAGGCTCCCTATTTTGTTAAAATTCAATAAGAATGGTTCAAATTGAGCTTCTGAATGTAGCATAACCCCCAAGTTTGCATGAAATAAAAGAAACAATGAGCACTATATTGATACTTACAAAATATCCATTATTATAATGAACTGAAATATTCCTTATTTGCCTCTGAACTGGGCAAGTGAATTTTGCCAGCAACCAGATGCAAGCAGTTAAGAAACATTGATTGAAGCACATACTCAATGCAAAATGCTGTACTAGGAGCTGGGGAGAATGCCACTCAATTGAATCAGGCTGTATTTCAAAGTCTAGCTGCTTTTCAAGATATTACATTTCCAGCAGCAACCTGTTTATTTCCTAAGCAACCCACATGCCTCTGTGGCAACATAAACAGCTGGCTCTATTATCACTCATAATACAATCATACCACTTGGCCCTTGCTTACTGACTTCTCATAATATTCTAGGATAACCTCTGGGGTTTAGATTTGTACGTTATGTGGGCCGGTCTATTGTGTGTTTCAATGTTCTAACTCGTGGTAAATGGTCCAACTTGCTAAAATCTCTGGTAAGAATTTCATGATAATAATAATGATTGTTACATTTACTAAAAACTTAATCTGTGCCAGGCACCATGTAAGGACTTTGAAGAAGTGATCTCATGTAATCCTCACTTAGGTTTGAGGAGTCTGATTCTACTGCCTAATAGTTATGTTACCTTGGGCAATTTATTAAAGTTGTCTGAGCCTCAATTTCCTCAGCTGTAAAATGAGGATAAAAATATTACCTCACAGGGTTGTTGTGAAGATAAGTGAAATAATAATTGAATGCTACCAGCACAGATTTGGAACACTACAATTTTTTTTTTTTTTATTCATTAACTATTATGCAGACAGAAAGCAGGGGTTTTAGGTTGTGCTCCCTGGGAAATAGATCATGATGCCAAATTGCAAGCAGGAGATTCAACAACACCCTTGAGGGAGAGAGTGCTGCAAAAATAAGTAGAGGGTGAAGTTAAATTGCAATTCAGTTGCAACAAAAGCCTCAGCTCTACCCTCAGAGCGTTTTAGAGCAGAAGTGACCTTTCAGAGTTGCTGTGGATTGAGCCAAGTGGACAGTCCTTTGTACCTCCACATCAACTGGCCATTGCATGCAGGCTGCCCACAGGAAGAGCACATAACTTTTGGATGAAGCATCTCCATTCCACCAACTGTAATTCCTCACTCAGCTGGGAACAATCAAGAGGCAACACTCCTGACAGCTGGGGGAATGAGTGCCGTCCTGAAGGAGGAATCTGAGTGGCACACTATAGCATCCACTACAGTCAAGTTTGGCAGAAACTGGAAGTAGAAGGAATATTACATTTTATGCTTTAAAATCATAATAAATGTTTATTGATCGTGTTTGTAAAGTTCTTCTTATGGGGAGGATTGGACTCTCTTTCTTCAATATGTTAAAGTCACATGTTGATTTTATTTACTGCTTGTTTTACATGTTTTTATAAATAACCTTGTCTACATGAGATGCCTTCAGGCTAAAGGAAGTTGAACTCTCAGTTTGATTCGACTGTTGTATTTGTCCTATTTTCTCCTGTTCTTTTGCTTAGTGGCCTAGAAATTGCTCCTTGGAAAGCATCCATCCCTTTCTTTTTCAAACTGCCAAGCTGTCCTGCTAGGTGTCCTCTCTAATTTTGGAAATATATGTGTTCAAGAATTTCAGGAGGCTGGATTTTGAGCAGGACATGTGTTCTGAGGAGACACCACACAGCCCCCAGTGGATCACATTTCTCAGTGGAGTAGTGACATTTAGGGGATTTTTCCATTTGGCTCGTCAATGTGGCTGATGAATTACCAGCTCATTAGGAGAGCAAGTTTTAAAATGAGTGCTTCTTTTTTTAAGTAGGATTTGCAGTGTGATTTGAGAAACCAAGTTGAAGGGATCTTTGGCTCTTCTTAAAACAGTAACTGCTTTCTGCTGGCTCTAAAATCTTGAATACAGTATGTGAAATACCTCAAGGTAAATGCAATTAGGTGGGTGACAGAAAGTGAGAAGTTAGTGACCACATGTGTAGAAGACTTAGGAAAACATTTTTAGAAATTGTAGTATTTAAAATGGGTCTTAAAAAAGAGAGAGGATTTTATCAGGTAGAGATGGAAGGCGAGGGCTATTTATCTTTTCACGTATATTCTCTCTTTCTGTCTCTCTCACACACACACACATGCACACGCACAAACACACACATATTCTCATATCCTTTCATACATCCAGCACGAATAATTATTCAAATCCTGATCTATACCATACGACCAAAGAGAGCTACACTTTAAAAAAAGAAGAGGAAGAAGAAAAAGGAGGAGGAAGAGGATAAACTGGTAAATTGTGTGGGTTAAGAAAACGGAAGGAGGAAGGGAGAATCACTGCCTTTGTTCTCCTTCATAGCTATGCCTGCAGCGCTATATGGCATCTCAGACAGGGCAAGCGCCTTAGGGACAAAGAAGAGTTAGAATAATAATACTGAACACTTTTTGAGCGCCCTTAGTGTGCCAGGTACGTTGAGTGTTTTCATGAATTACCTTGCTCCTCATAATGACCCTATATGGTAACCACTGATGGTTTTCTCACTTTATAGATAAGGAAACTGTGCTGCAGAAAGCTTAAGCTAAGATTCCACAGCTAGTAAGGGGCAGAACTGGGACTCTTCCCTAGGCTATTACTCTCTAGAACCCAAACGCTTATAACCACTTGCTATATCACATTGAAAAAAAAAAAAAAGAACCAAAGATGGGTTGCAGCAAAATTTTTAAAAAAAGAAAGAAAAAGTTCTTTTGTTCCTGCTTCAGCCCCTTGTCTGCATAAGGATTTGCCAATTAGGAGGGAGCCTTTGACCCACCCCATTCTCTTAGCCACGAGCAAATGCCTGGGATCCCTGGGCAAGACTCTGGGTAGCACAGATCTTATATCAGGAAAGAAAAATTCTAGGAACATGGCAAATTGTAACCTGTGGATCCTTAGGTTTTAGTAGGGAAATTCAAGCTGCTCAGTCTCTGGAGAGCTTAGCCCAAGATAAACTGGACAAAATATCAATGAGCCAGGAATTTATTTACTTCACTTGAGATTTAAATAATTTAAATAATTCACCATGATTTTGATGGCTCCTTAATGATTTCCTTTGATGAAAGAAAAACAATAGCACTTCTTCCCAGCCAAATAAGTCCATAAGTCCTTTCCCCTTTATAACTCAAGTCACTGAGGTGGTAGGCAGCTTCTATTGATTAAATGGTCCCCCGTGATCCCTACCCTCTGGTATTCAGGTCCTTGTATAATCCCCTCCCCTTGGACTCATTGACTTGCTTCTAATGAATAGAACAAGGCAGAAGTAATGAGATGTCATGCCTAAAATTAGTTTATACAAATACTGTCTTGGGTGCTTCCCACTCCCTCTCTCACTTTATCTTAGGTTGCTCACTCTGGGGGAAGCCAGCTGCCATATCGTGAGGCAGCCATTTGGAGAAGCCTATGACAGTAGGCTTGAAGTAGACTTTCTGAGGCCTTCCAACAACCAGAAGAATAAGCTTGGAAGCAGATGCCCCCCTGCCCAGTTGAGCTCATAGCCTTAGACAACAGCTTGACTGCAATCCCGTGAGACACCTTGGGTCAGAGATACCCAGCTAAGCCACAACTGGATGCCTGACCCACAAAAACTATAAGACAATAAATGTTTGTTGGGCTTCCCTGGTGGCGCAGTGGTTGAGAGTCCGCCTGCCGATGCAGGGGACGCGGGTTCGTGACCCGGTCCGGGAAGATCCCACATGCCGCTGAGCGGCTGGGCCGGTGAGCCTGCGCATCCGGAGCCTGTGCTCCACAACGGGAGAGGCCACAAAAGTGAGAGGCCCACGTACTGCAAAAAATAAATAAATAAATAAAAATAAATGTTTGTTGTTTTAAGGTGCCAAATTGGGGGATAATTTGTTATGCAGCAATTGATAACTAATACAGTACTCAGGTTGGTAAAAATCTGGATTAAGAATAAAAACTGATCATTACATTGGATTACCATTCAACAAAACTGCCTTTGGTAACTACTTCTTAAGATTCTTGGCAAGCGGTTGTGAGTCATTAGTCACATTCCAGGAGATACCTCATCCCCAAAACTCTCCCCCATCCTGTAACCAGATATTACTTCATTTGATCTTCAAACTAATAAACCTATCCCTTTGTATTCATTTAAATAACTAAGCCCCAACCAAATGAAGCAAATTACCTAAGATCATAGCTAATTAGCAGCAATGTATCACTAGTCATAAATATTTTTTGAAAATCTACCACTATTTTTTGACTTGAGGTCTTGTGATCCTTCTCACTGTTCCATGTTCCTTCTGGAGATGATGGGAACACATCTGATCTATCTATAGAAATGTAATTGTCTTCCATCTCAGTGACTGATGCCACCATCTGCTTAAAGATGCACCCAGAAATTGGGGAGTCATCCTCAACACCTATCCCTTCCTCACAGCTCCATCTCTAAAACATCTCCAAAGCCTGCAGATATTGCTTCAAAAATATCTCTCAGTCAAATCTATCCACTTCTCTCTGTCTCCATCATCTGCTATTTATATTCATCAAAAGAAGATGACCAAAAAAGTAACAAATTAACTCCAAAATTTCCGAGTCTTAACACATCAAAAATTTATTTCTCACTACAACTCGACACAAATCAAGCATCCCTCCTGCATCTTGGAGCTCTGCCAACTGGAACTCAGGCTCTGCAAGGTCACCACAGCAAGGGAAGAGAGAGACAAAGGCAGCTCACCCCCTGCTTCTGCCCAGAAGTGACACATATCAATCTGCTCAGATGCCATTAACTACAACTAGTTACATGAACTAATTTAACTACAGGGTACCCTGAGAAATAAATAGGAGCAATTGGATATTTGGTCAGTGCCAAGTCTCTCTATCCCATCACCCCAGACAGAATTACCACCATCTCTGGATTGGACCCTGCAATAACCTCTTTACTGGTATCTCATCTTCCACTCTTACCTATCACTTAGCTCTTCTTTCTAGAACAATGTTTTTGACTGAAGATCTGAAAGATCTGAAGGGTCATCATTGGCTTCCCGTTGTTGCTCTTAGAATATGAACACAATCCCCTGGCACAGCATACACAGTCCATGCGGTGTGGCCCCTGTCTGTCTCTTCGGGCTGGACTTAATTCACACACCCCCTCACACCCCTGTGACTTTCCCCATGAGAACTATGCTGACCCTCTAGTTCCTCCAAATGGCTTTGCTCCCTCCTGTGCCCGGTCAGTCGATAAACGTAGGTCTGGAATTGAAGACCAAAAAAAATGATGTTTTTTTTCAGTTGGTTCAGCAAACAGGCAATGTGAAGGACATATACAAGATAAAGATAGAAGAGAATAGGCATTCCTATCCATTGCCTTCTAGTTCCTCGTAGGAGGCATAGAAATCAGGTTGTCAATTTAGCCACTCACAGTGAAGAATATGCTAGATCAGAGGAGCTCAAAGTTGAGTCTTATGCATATCCTACCGTACAGCTGGAGGAGGACCACATTAGCACATACAGTCCTATTACCATGTAAGACCTTTTTGGCTGCACACCAATCATATACATTCCTATTCTATTTTTTTTTCTATATTGTCAGGCATTCCATACCTTTCACCATGGGATCTTTGCATACCTTCTTTTTTCTTTCCAGAATATTCTTCCTTCATCTCTTCAGTCAGAGTCTACTACTCATTTTTGACATCGCCATCCCCTAAGACATGTTCTTATGGCATCAGTGACTTCCCCTTCAGAGCATAGTCACATTTGCAGTTTCACAATTATTTGTGTGGTGTTTGATTAATCGACAGTCTTCCCCACTAAACTGCAAACATCCCAAAGGCAGGAGTCAATTATAGTTTTGTTCCTATTGGATGCCTAGCCCCTGTATAATGGCCATACATGGCAGCTCTCAGGATTTCTTGAATAAATACATCTGGAGGAGAGAGCTTCCCATACATTTTCTCCTTCTTTGACTTTATTATACATAAAAATCTATTTCAAACTCAAATGCCATCATGACACTTCTTTGCTGAAAACCATCAATGATTCCCCACCACACCACTCAAAGGGTAAGTCTAAGCCTGATATGACCTATAAATAAGGTCTCTGAGTTTACCTATTTGCACCTGTTGTTCTATCATTATTAAAAGTGACTTGGGGCTTCCCTGGTGGCACAGTGGTTGAGTCCGCCTGCTGATGCAGGGGACGCGGGTTCGTGCCCCAGTCCAGGAAGATCCCACATGCCGCAGAGCGGTTGGGCCCGTGATCCATGGCCGCTGAGCCTGCGTGTCCGGAGCCTGTGCTCCGCAACGGGAGAGGCCACAGCAGTGAGAGGCCCGCGTACCGCAAGAAAAATAAAAAATAAAAAAAATAAAATAAAAAGTGACCTCTTTTCATTCTCAAAAGTGTCCTAGTTTGCTTGATACATTTAATGGTCACCCTCTATAAATGACTTCCAATATCTGGTCCCTTTTGACTTCCCAAATCTCGCTTCACAATTAACACAGCAGCAACACCAAACTTCTCTTAATTCTCTATCAACCCACCACGTGGCTTCTTACTTCTAGGCATTTACTGACACAGTTCCCTCTGGCCAGCATTCAGTCCCCTTCTCTCTGACTCATCCTGTATGATTCAGCTGCTTTCCTAACAGCTACAGAAAGCCTTCTCAAACCCAATGACCTCACCCCATCCCTATGGCCAAGTTAGGATTCTCTTTCCTTCGATCTTCCTGGTCCTCTGATCCTCTCTGCATTATCCCATCATTGCACTGTCACACTGAATTATAAATGCTGGGCTATGTCTGTCACCAACCTCCACCCGCGCGTGCACTCACAATACACACGCCCTCGAGGGCAGGGACTGTGTGTGATTCATCTCTGTGTACCCACTGCCTGCCACATGGTCGACTCACAATAATTACTGGCTGAACAAAGAAATGTTTTTGAAGATTTTATTTATTCAACAAATGCAATTTAGTAAATAGACCATTTATTTTCCTAACTTTATTAACTCAAATCATTTATAACTTCTCATCTGATTTTCTACTCAGCATGAGCAAACCCCTGATACCCTCACTGAGTTAATATCATTATAGCCAAAGCCAAGAAGCTTGATGTTTAAATTAGCCTGTTTCTTTCCTTATGTTTGACTTTTTAAAATAATGGAAGTAGCTCTCATACTTCCAGGATTGTAAACTTGATCTAGTCCAGCTACCTCTGTTTTACACCCTTGGCTCTAACCCTTCCTCTCCCCTTCACCCTTCTCCCCCTACCCCACCCTTTCTGCTTACCCCCAACCCTGAAATCTCCTGAGTTTTATCTGAAAAGCACATCGGGTACAATGTGATTCAAATAATTTTTTTTAATGCTTCAAACCTTTTTACTAAATCTAATTCAGATGCTGACTGCCTTGCCAAGCTTGCCAAAATAGGTTGAAAAACTCTCAGAGGAATTATTTTTAAAACCCTTAAGTTTGAATATCATTGTCCTAAGATGAGACATACAACATATGATAAATAGCATTTCTGCTGAATGTGCGAAATAAAGTCTCATTGCTCAGAAGGAGAAGTTTCCAGGAAAGAGCTCTAGTCTTTGAATCAAACCCTGGTTTGCATCTTGCCCTGTCACTTCCTGGATCTGCTCACATGGGCTGTATATTTATCTATTCAAGCTCATATTTCTTAGGCTATAAACTGGGATAAGAATGCAAGACTCAAAGGGCTGTGGGGAGGACCCAGTGTGAAGCTATGTATCAGTATTTCTCTAAGTAATGTCCTTGTAAAGGGAGAGGTTTTCATGGTACCCCCAAGGTTGATGTAAATTGTATTTATTATAGTGTTACTTAAATAGGAACAAAAATAACACTGGATATAAAGTCCTTAGGCCTGTAAAATTGGAAACTAAAATAAATGTATAAATTAAAACAAGCCAAAGAAATTGAATGCAGACAAATTTACAAATTAAATACAGGTCGAACTGCAAACTAAAACCACTAAAATGATTGACTATAATTTAAGGTGATTGTTGACGTTGCATACCATCTATACCTTCATTCTTAATGTAAATATTATCATCTGTACCCTGCTCCCTTTCGTTTGTAGGCTCTCTAGGCTCTCAGGTGTTTAACTGTAAAATAGAGATAATTTGACCCCATAATAAAGGACTTGGTGATGATACCTTACAACAAACCAGAAGTCTGATAAAAAGAGGAAATGGAAGACAACATGCTTTACCGCAAGGAATTGTTCCAGGCTTTGGGTCAGGACTCCAGGGAAGTGGGTGGACCAGGCACTCAGATTAGCTAAGGTCTATAGTAGGATTTTCCCTCCAAAAGTTACATTATGACAGTTAAGGGCTTGGACTGCAGAGGCTGGGCTTGAATTTCATCATTTTCACTACTATCTGCACAATTCACTTAGCCCTTTTCAGCCTCAGTCTCTTCATCAATAAAATGAGGGAAAATAAATTCTACTTTATAGGATTGTTATGAGGTCTGAATCACATCATGTATGTGAGATACTCAATACATTGTAGTATTATCATGGTTAACCAAGAAAGACTCCAGAGGCCCTGGACAGACATGGAAAAAAAGTGAACCACCATCTGCAACCAGACTGTCATCATAAGCTACGTGCTCTAGAGAAACTTCCTCCTGGCAGAAGCTGCTGAGTTGGGTGGGGGGGGGGGAAGCACACAGTACCACGGGCACTATATGAGCTCTTGGGAAAATCTGGATCTATGACTTTCAAAACCTTGATGAGGATGATAGAAATAGAAGAAAACAATATTTTTAAATACCCTGCCTGTTGTCGCTGTTTGTAATATGTGGACATTAATGTTCTCTGGGGACAGTTTTTTCTCTGATTTGGAAAAGCTGCCCAGAGATATTTTTTGTTTGTTTTTTTTCTAAAGAAGCAAAGTGACTTTCTGCTGAGCTCTTTAGAGATGCTGAGGATGCAATTAGTTAAAACACAGATGAGGGACAGGAAAAGTTATATCTTGGAGAAATGATATTACTTTAATTTGGGGAAGAAGTGGTTTTGAGCTGAGAGGAGAAGCTGTTTTGGCACAGTGCCCTATCTAGCCGGGAAGGCTTGGAGGGGTGCTGGGTGAGGAATCAAGTACAGAAGCTGATGTCCCTGTGCCGGTGTGACATCAGGAGATGCTGAGCTCAAGTAGAGCCATCTGGGACCAGGTGATGAGGTGTGGCTTGGAATTAGGGAAGAGGCCATTCTCCCTGCCTCTCATGGCACCCAGTGCCACTCTGGCCCCCTGAAAACAGACAGCTTTGGGGGAGTCCCTAGAGATCTTAGTCTGGCAAAGGCGTCATCATACTTATCATGGTCCTTTGCCTTGGCAGCAGGGAGGCTTCCCACCTGGTGGAGAACAGCAGAGGAGAGCCAGAGCTTTGAGAAAGAAAGGTCTATGCCTTCCAGCAACTGCAAGGACAGACGGATCAGGCAGAGAGTCCATAAGAGTGTCTGTGAGTGACTGGGGAACCCTTAGAGAGGAGTGGAGTGCTGGTGTCATGTGAGGAAGAGGTCAAGCCACTATAATTTAGGCATTAGAATCAACTTGACAAACAACCTATTTGCAGTATCAGTAGAAACTAAACCATCCACAAACCAACTTAACAAGAAAGATACAGGGCCAACACTGAAGAAAATTATGAAACCTTACTGAAGTATGTAGAACAAAAAAGAGATACCATGTTCTCAATATAAATATATATTTATCTTTATCATATCAATCCTTCCAAAATTAATGCAGTTCCAATCAGAATCCTATTGTTTGGCAACTGCATAAAATAAGTTTAAATTTCTAATGGTAAAATAAATGTCTGAGACTAGCAAAAAAGTGTATATATATACCATGAGAGTAGACTTGCTTTACCAGATACCGGATATTTCACAAAGCCATTATAATAAAACTATTATGTTATTGGCTCAGACTAGTAAAATAGAATTAAGAGTTCAGAAAGTAAACCCAAGTATAAATGGAAACTTAATATTGATATATGACAAAGGAGACATGTTGACTCAATGGGAAAATGAGTGTTTAATTAATGCTGCTGACATAGTTGGCTATCTATCTAGAAGAAAATAGAGATTCTTAGCTCTTACCTTCCATACACACGCAAAAAAATTCCAAATGGATTTAAGATTCAGTTGAAAAATCATACATTAGAAGAAAATTTAGGTGGATACTTACATAACATTGAAGTGGAAAGACTTTCCTCAGTGAGGTAGGAGATTCAGAGCCATAAAAAAAACCGCCAACATATTTGACTGCATTTTTTTATTGTTAAAAGATTAGATAAACAAAGTCAATGACTATCACTAAAAAGTCTACAAATAACAAATGTTGGTGAAGATGTGGAGAAAAGGGAACCCTGGTACACTGTTGGTGGGAATGTAAATTAGTGCAGCCACTATAGAAAGCAGTATGGAGATTCCTCAAAAAACTAAAAATAGAACTATCATATGATCCAGCAATTCCACTCCTGGGCACATATTCAGAAAAAGTTAAAACACTAATGTGAAAAGATGGGACTTCCCTGGAGGGCCAGTGGTTAAGACTCCACTCTTCTACTGCAGGGGCATGAGTTTGATCCCTGGTCAGGTGACTGAGATCTCGTATGCCACAAGATGCAGCCAAAAAAACAAAAGAAAAGATACATGCACCCCAATTGCACCCCAATCTTCATAGCAGCACTGTTTACAATAGCCAAGATATGGAAGCAACCTAAATGTCCATCAACAGATGACTGGATAAAGAAGATGTGGTATATATACACAACGGAATGTTATTCATCCAGAAAAAAAAGAATGAAACTTTGCCATTTGCAGCAACATCAATGGACCTAGAGACTAAGTCCACCTTAGTGAAATAAGTCAGATAGAGAAAGACAAATACTGTATAATATCACTTATATGCAAAATCTAAAACATAATACAAACAAATGTATACAGCAAAACAGATACAGACTCACAGACATAGAGAACAAACTAGACTTTACCAGTGGAGAGAGGGAAAGA
>NW_006777671.1:1406824-1410892 GCF_000442215.2 Lipotes vexillifer
AAGAGGAAGAGACAAGATAGAGATGTGGGATTAAGAGATACAAACTACTATGTATAAAATAGATAAGCAACAAGGGTATATTATACAGCACAGGGAATTATAGCCATTATCTTATAATAACATTTAATGGAGTGAAATCTGTAAAAATATTGACTCACTATCCTGTACGACTGATTCTAATAACATAAATCAACTATAGTTCAATTTTAAAAAGTCAAAATACCAATGACGGCCTGGGGGAAAATTTTTGCAACACATATGGTAAACATAGGATTAATCTTCCTAATGTACAAAAAGTTCTTTTAATGTGTAAAAAAAAAAAGAGAGAGAGAGAGAGAAAGAAGGAAAGAAAAAGAGAGAAAAAGAAAGAGAGAAAGATCAACAGTACAAAAAGAGACAAAGCGTAGAGAATTCACAGTAGAAGAAATCAAAAAGTCCATGTAAAGATGATCAACCTCAACTCTAATCAAGAAAATATAAAATAAGTTTAAAGAAGAGATATTTTCTGCCTATCAGATTGGCAGAAATGAAAAAGGAGAGGAAAATCCAGACTTGGCAAAAACTGGGGGAAATTCTCACTGTTATATTTATATGCTGGGAAGCCTTAAATTGCTACAACCTTTTGGGAACATAAACTAGAAATGTCTGTTAAATTAAGAAATACACAAACCCAATAATCCACTTCTGAAAATCCATCCTATAGGAGTAAAATTACCAGCACATAAATATTTCTGGCACAGATGTTTATTGCCAGTGTTGTTTATTATTAAATGTCCATTGATAGGGATATATAGTTCATTAAATTAGGCTATGTTAATGTGAAATGCTATGCAGCTATTAAAAATTAAATAACCAATATCTATTAATATAGAGAGAAATCCATGGTTCCTTAGAAAGTAAGAAAAGTAAGCCACAGAGTAATAAATATAGCAAGGTCCATTTTTTACAGTTACCAATCATCTCCCTCTTCAGTATATGTGCATGCATGTTTGTATCAACAAAAAAGTGTGGAGACAGTATAAAGATCAATGGTTGCCAGGGCTGCAGGAAGATTGGGAGGGGGAGGAATAAATAGGTGGAACACAGTATTTTTAGGGCCCTGGAAAATACTGTGTGTGATACTATAATGATAATACGTATCTTTAGCCATTTGTCCAAACCCATAGGGTGTACAACACCAAGAGTGAACCCTAAGGTAAACTATGGACTTTGGGTGATTATTATGTGTCAATGTAGGTTCATCAATTGTAACAAATGTACCACTCCAGTTGGGGATGTGGATAGTGGAGTTGGCTCTGCATGTTTGAGGGCAGGGGATACATGGGAAATCTCTGTATCTTCCTCTTAAATTTTTCTGTGAACCCAGAACTGCTCCAAAAAAAATAATAACTTTTTTTTTTTTTTTTTTAAGTGTGGAAGTTGTATCCTACCGGGGTGGGAAATGAAGAAAACAACGGGGCAGAAATCATTAACGTTCATTATGTGTTTCTGAATTGTTTTTTATTGGGTAGAATGGTCATGCAGTAGTTCTTTATTTAAACACATTTATAAAGAAGACAGTGTTTTCAAAGAGAAGGTGACCTTTTAAGACTGACGGGGCCTGAGCTGTGAGTCAGGTACCATTGTTCCTGTGGAGGAGTTGGAAAGAGAGTGATTGGAGGGGAGAGAAGGGGAAAAATTAGGGGTGCGCTTCTTTCTCACTCATGTACTTCTATTTCTCCCTCTGGGAAGGCCTTCTGGGGACGCTGAGCTCTCTCTGCTGGTGGGCTGGCCCCACTAACTGCTGCCTCTCATTATCCAATTCCTTTCTTGTAATTTCTAGGTTTTGCACACCGCCTACTTAGGTGGTCTAATTTAGGCCATATGCACACACTTGGGGATGTGCCTGTTGCTCGTAGATGACATTTGCACATTTCTTTCGATCCCTTAATAATCTTCATTTGAATAGTAGTTCAGGAAAATGAAAAAGTGACCGTGTTTGCATCCACAACTTTCAGCCAAAGTCTACCACCCAGCTAGCAGTGTCTGGGGAACTTGGCCTGGCTGGACTCCGGCAAAAATGCTGCCATTTCTCCTCAAACAGAGCCAAACCTTCCCAGGCCTGGGTAAATTTACATAGAATAAAGGCTAAATAAGTAAATTACTATGGGGCAGGGATGCTTTAAGGTATTTACATTTGTTCATCTCCAACAGTAAAACAAAGCCCTATGGGTATAGACCCAGAGACAGCATCTTCCCATTGGAATACAGAAGAAGCCTCTTGATTTTATTACTATTCCCAGATGTTCTAGAAACCTAGCTGGGACATTAGAGACAACGCGTAAATATTCTTGCGTTTAAAGACCTAGTTAAGTGAATTTGGCTGCTGTTAGGGTTTAGAATCTGAGTCTTTAGAAAGGCAGGTATGAGAGTCAGGACACATGACTGGGAAGAGATCTTGCTTTTCCCCTCTTAGAAGACAAGAAAGGAAGCACCTCTGTCTTCTTTTTTTTTTTTTTTTTTAACGTCTTTATTGGAGTATAAGTGCTTTACAGTGTTGTGTTAGTTTCTGCTGTATAACAAAGTGAATCAGCTATACGTATACATATATCCCCATATCCCCTCCCTCGTGCGTCTCCCTCCCACCCTCCCTACCCCACCCCTCTAGGTGGTCACAAAGCACTGAGCTGATCTCCCTGAAGCACGTCCTTCTTAATAGTTAATTTCTTAGTCTTAATGCCTATCTCATCAGAAGGCTGTGTGTCTCTGGGAGCCACGTGTTCCTCCTGTGATTTAAAAGTCTGGCAATGGGAGGTGGGGAGAGTTAACTGGCCACATTGCTTTTGCCTCATCTCAAACTTGAACTGAGTGAGGAATACCTGATTGTCAATGAATCTATAGAACTTGTTTCATAGAAAAATACACTGCAAAATCAAGGAAGAAGGAATCATTTCAAAATATAGGGGCCCAGTGACTTCCCTGGTGGCGCAGTGGTTAAGAATCCACCTGCCAATGCAGGGGACACGGGTTCGAGCCCTGGTCTGGGAAGATCCCACATGCCGCGGAGCAGCTAAGCCCATGCGTCACAACTACTGAGCCTGCGTGCCACAACTACTGAAGCCCGCATGCCTAGAGCCCCTGTTCCGCAACAAGAGAAGCCACTGCAATGAGAAGCCCGCGCACCACAACGAAGAGTAGCCCCCGCTCACCACGACTAGAGAAAGCCTGCGTGCAGCAACGAAGACCCAACGCAGCCAAAACTAAAATAAATAAATAAATAAATTTATTTTAAAACAAATAAATAAAATATAGGGACCCAAATCATTGAGACTTATGGAGAGATCACCAAAACTCAGGGTCATAATCAGACCCAGAATCCCTGAGTGTCTTGAATTAGCTGCTTCTGCCTGCTCCTGAGAATTATTTTATCTTATGTCAGATGACTTTGCCAGGGGAATGGGAAAGAACATTCTGGACAGAAAGAACATTGTACACACAGGCCTGAAGCAGCATGAATGTTTGGAGCTCTAAAAGTTTAAGACAAGCATGATAAGGGCATGGGGGCGTGAGGGGACGACTGGGGGGAGGCAGAAAATCAGCCGTGTAAACAGGTTACACATTTTTGGATGTGGCTTTCCTGAGAACTCTTTCAGTGGCAACTTACGGAAAACCAAACTCAGTTAAGTTATAATAACAACAACAGCAACAGTAATAGTTAACACTTACTGAGCACTTAACTATTCCCAGGCAATGTTCTAAGTTCTCTGTGTGCATTCACTCATTGAAACCTCGTTACAGCCCTATGAGGTAGGTATTATTACGATGATGATGATGCGCATTTTAGAGATGAGGAAACTGATAATAGGAAAGTCAAGTAATTTGTTCAAGGTCACATGGCCAGTAAGTGGCAGCCCTGGCATTTTAACATAGGAAATATATAGACTCCTATAATTGGTAAAGTCCATGGATAAAGCTTGCTTCACGTGCTATTGAATCTGGAAGCCCAAACTGGCATTATCCTCTTTATCCTCTGCTGCCTTCCATGCATTGCCTTCATCTTTGGAGAGACTCTCTCCACAAAGAGGGAAA
>NW_006777671.1:1410922-1434187 GCF_000442215.2 Lipotes vexillifer
GGGAAAGAGACAACTCAGAGTGAACTCATTGCCCTCCCAACTCCTAGACATGACATTTCTGTTTGGCCCTGGCTTGTCCGTCTGGAAGCGAATCACTGTGGCCGGAAGCAAGGGGTGCCGAAGAAGTGGGTAAGGCAGAGTCAGCTGCATGAAATGAACTTCCCCGAAAAGAAGATACGTCACTCCAAGAGGTAGGGTGTTGCCAGGTAGATGGCCCACCAGAGGCTGCAAAGAGGGGAGGGGCACAATCAAGTTGCATTTTAGAAAAATTGGTGCATAAAGTGAATAAGAGGAATGTAGAACTGGAGATGGGGCCAACTGGAAAGCTGACGAAGTTTTCCGGGTGAGAAGTGTACCTGAGGCTGTGGCCTTGACGAGAAGGGAAAGGAGAGACAGACTTGGACATGGGCCTGGGCGTGGGCCTGAGGAGGAAGCTGGAGGCAAAGACAACCCTAAGGGTTTATGATCAACTGAAATTGATAAGTTTGCAAATAAAGATGTTGCCTTAGCTCATTTGGGGGCATGTCATGTTTGCAGTCAGGCTGCCTTCCCAGCTAAACGGTAAACTCTGTGAGCAAAGACCTCATCTGCCTTGTTCACCATAAGATCCACAATCACCACACAGTGTCTGGCACACAGTAGGCATTCACTTGTTAAACGAACAAAAGAAAAGTGAGAAACCTAAGGACTGAGAAACACCTAGTACAGAATACTACAGAGTAGCCAAGGGAGACAAGGACTAAAATGTTTCCACCGAGCTGGCAAACTGGAGGGATTTGGGCTCATAAATGGACCAAGATGAAAATGAAAATCAGGTTGAATAAATCAAGAGGTGGGAGGTAAAGACATAAAGACATTGTCCGCTGTATGTTTCTGTCCTTGGCAAGCAGCAATAGCTGATGTATGCATGTTGCTTATCCATCTCATTTGTTACCTGTCTCCCCACTAGAATGTACGCTTTTGAGGGCAGTGCTTATGTCTGTCCTCTGTCCTCAGTGCTTGGAGGGCACTGGCACATGGTGGATGCTCAGTAAGGATCTGTTGGATGACAGGACCGATGGATATGGTGGCAGTGGTGGGACAGGATCAAGATGATTAGTCACAGTCCCCCTACCCCTTCCCCCCACCAGAGCTTCTCACCTAAGGCTGTGCATCTCAGTTGCTTGCAAAGTGATTGTGTTAACACTTATCCCCAGGCCTCTCTCCCCATAACCCTCTGAATGGATGTCCCTGGTTGGAGGGGGAGGGGAATGAGGCCCAGGAAGGTATTTTGTTTAAAGCTCCCCCATTCACTGTGATAAACACCCCTGCCTCAGAACTACTAGCCTTTACTGTAGTTTGATGTATAACTTAATTTGGAAAGAAAAAGAAAAAAAATGATTCAAGTGCTCAGTCATTTTTTCTTCCCTCAAGATCTGAATCAAATTAATTTTTTTCAAATATGCTTAGAGTTGACTATTGAAAAATGTAATAAAAAGTTCCAAGGGAAGCAGCTCAAAAGAGTTTTCTAACAAGGAAACCCTGGGCGAAGGCACGGATTGGGGCCCTGGCAGAAAAGAAAATGCACAGCCAGCGGCAGGTTTTCCCTGTCACCCTGTAAACCAGGCATCAATCCCGCTCACACCTGCCTTCCCACTCAGCACAAAGGAAACAATTGAGAGATGCCCCACCCCCCATGAAGACACAGGAACCCGGAAAATGCAGGCCCGGAAAGGCAAGAAAAACACACAGATGCAACCGAAAATTAGACCAGGTTATCTTAGCAGCTAACAGGGAATTCTCAGAAACATTAGGCTACTGTCCTTCTAAGAACATGCAGAACTATGTGTTCAAAGAACAAGTAACGTGAGATGCTCAGGGAAACAAAAGAAAACATTTTTTCTAGAGGAAATCATGGAATCTGGTCACTAAAAATAGAACATTCTGGCATGGAATGGAGGGAGGGATAAACTGGGAGTCTGCGATAAACAGATACACGCTACTATATATAAAATAGATAAACAACAAGGACCTACTGTATAGCACAGGGAACTATAGTCAATATCTTGTAATAACCTATAATGGAAAAGAGTCTGAAAAAGAATATGTATATGTATATATATTTACACGTGTGTATATATAACTGAATCACTTTGCTGTACATCTGAAACTAACACAACATTGTAAATCAACTATATTTCAATTAAAAAACAAAATAGAACATTCTGGAATGAAATGAAGGGACTCCATGTGCTCAGGAATTCTCTGTGTGCAGCCAGCCTACAGAGGGGCCTCACTAGCTCTCCAGCCTCCTCTACCACTGCGTGATCCCTCCCATCACAGACATCCTACACTCTCAATGCACTGACCTTCTCACCTTCCCCGGAACAGCAGCACAAGCTGTTTCATATCTCTGCGCTTGAGAAACCTTCCCCCTTCTCCATCCATCAAAAGCTTACTCATCCTTCCAGGCCCACCTCCAACAAAGGCAGCCTCCTTTGGGGAGCCTTCCCTGATTCCTTAGGCAGAGAGAGTTAGTTCCTTGCTTTTCTCTGTGCCTCTGCTCCTTTATTCAATACAATTTTCATGCAATTTCAATATCAATATCACGTTATGTTGTAATGATTTGTTTATACATGTCCATCCTCCATTAGGTTGTGGCTTTTCAAGGATAGGAATTATGCATTAAGACAAAAAATTTAATGGGTACTGCCTACGTGCTAGACAGAAATGCTCATGTTATTTCTATTCTGTAAAACAACCCTGCAAAGTAAGCACAAGATCCTCATTTTACAGATGAGAAAACTGATGCTCTCTGAGTGTACAGATAAATTCCCCAAAGTCACATAGCTGATTAGCAGCAAGGTATAAGACTCCAAACTCAAGACTCTTTCCATTAGACCATACTGCCTCTCTTTTGCCTCTTTGTATTTTCTGGCACAAATTTGGTACTTAATAAATGTCCAACAAATGGATGAATGTTAAGCCTTCTAATTATAGGTACCTCGAAAGCAGGACCATACCTTCTACTTCAGATTCATCCCAGGGCTAGCTCAAGGTTTGTACCCTCTAACCTCTCCACAAATATTTGAATGAAATGGCTCAAAATATGAATAAACAGATTCCATACTA
Organism: Lipotes vexillifer; assembly: GCF_000442215.2. NCBI lineage: Eukaryota > Metazoa > Chordata > Mammalia > Artiodactyla > Lipotidae > Lipotes > Lipotes vexillifer. Next base: position 1,414,034 of record NW_006777671.1, read on the forward strand.
CAAAACCTATATAATTATGTGTACTTGCTAGAAACAAGTGGACCTGTTAGCTGCTTGCTACTACAGAAAGAGCAACTCTGCATCAAAACATCAGAAGGAAATCACTCTCCCCACCCAACACTAAACTGCAGAGTCATAAACAACCTTACCCAACAGGCAAGCCATTCAGCATCTTATGCTGACGTTTTTCGGGTATCAGATCCTGGCTGGCTTGTTGGGATATGGCTCTACTTCAAATCAGGTATGCCATAGGCTTTACTGGACTCGGGTAGAGAGAAAACAGTAGCACGTAGCTACCTTAACGATTTTTCACACTTAAGTCATGTCTCTTAGTTGTCTAGTGTAGAAATGCGGGGTCTTTCCCAGTTGCATGTGGGAGAGCGTGATAAGTGTCCTTTCTGGAGGAAAGTATTGACACTACCCGTGAACCTCTCCGATGGCTCTAGATGCTTAAGTTTTCTTGCTGTCAATTTAGCAAACGTTTGTCCACCTTCGCCTTCTATCTCTCTGGAAAAGAATATAAGTCCAACTCTTAAAACTTCAAAACAAAATGACAGCTTCTCTCCCATACACCTGTGTAGACTTTAGATATGAGACTTTTGTGCCAGGCAGCTAGCCCACCTGCCCCCCTAGTCACCATGGTCATTTTTAAGATAATTCAATCATTTTAATTGCCTGTGAGTCTGCCCAATAAGTCACCCATCTGAGAGCTCAGAGAAACTGTTTAATAGTCACATGTAGGGTTCATTCTGAATCTTCAGGTCCTATTGCTATGTTAAGTTAGAAGATCAGAAAGCAAAATTCTTGGGTCATATTATCACCAAGACTTCATTCATTCATTCATTCAGCAGATATTTGTTGCCTACCAAGTGTTAGGACCTCAGACTTCAGAACCAGACTGTCTGAGTTCACCTTCTAACTTCTTAACTCACTAGCTCTGTGACCTTGGGCAATTTATTTAACCTTATAGCTCCACCTCTGTTCCTTGTCTGTTAAAGGTGGGTAATAGCAGCCCCCACTCCAAAGGCTGATTTTGAGGCTCAAATGAGTTATTAGATATAAGTGCTTATAAGAGTTCCTGGCATTCCATAATTTTAGTTGGTATAATTATTGTTGTTATTCTTACTATTATTACCATTAGTCAGGCACTCTGCGAGATGCTAGGGACACAGGGATAAACAAAGCACATAAAGTTCCTGACCTCAAGGAGCTTATGTCTAGCAGGGAAGACAGACACTCAAGGGAGTAAACAAACTATGGTAGCTGATCTAAGGTACAGTGTGTTCTGAAACCCTAGAACAAGGGGGCCTGGTCTGGCCTGCTGGGGAGAGAAAGGATTCCCTGAGGGAAAGATGAGTGGGGTTAACTGGATGGTGCATGGACTTCCCGGAGGACCAGTCCAGGCAAGGGGAACAGCATATGCTAAGGCGTATGCTAAGTGAAAGGTGAGCATGGCCCCAGGGCTGAGAGGTTGCTGGCAGTAAGTGTTCTGTGCGCAGACTTCTCTTGAGGTGGTTGGCAGAAAAACCGTTTTTGAATAGCATCTTTTTAAGCTGTAGCTTTAGAAAATAGTTTAGCTCTACTAATAATTCTGTACATTACTCTTTTTTTCATTTCAACCAGGCAGTGAGAGCTAGGTAAGCAACATGTGCTCCCTTCTAGTCTAACCAGAAAGTGGGGTTTTAGTTTACTGAGTAACTGTAAGAATTAGGTTACCTCAGGTGCCTTGTAACATCTACCCCCTTACTCATTTTATAAGGTCTCTGTTCTATTTTTATCTATTATTTCCGTATTTTATTTTGAAATGCTTAAGGGCCCTTGAAACTTGTGGGAAATTGGCAGGGTATACATCCCAAATATGTAAAATCAAATATATTGAATATGAACAGCTTCATTGGTTAGAGCCTGGCTCAGGAGAGAGAATGTGGGTGGAAGTATGCTGGGCCTCCACCCACCGGGAGGAAGCTTGTTCACAGCCTTTTACTGGAATTGCTTCTCATGTGAAATTGCTAATGCCCTGCCTAGGAGTGGAGGAGGTGGGCATTGTAGAAGAGGGGGTGTCCAGCATAACCCATTTACATTAACTCTCCTGGGTAGAACGTTACCAGATTGCAATGTAAACAATGTATTAGCACTTCTGAGCTTCTAGAAGAAAGAATGTGTATGCCAGCCTCCGAGATCTGTTTGGTTTGTCAGTTTTCTGGGGTTGCTTTTTCAAATAGCTGATGCATTTGTCTGTAAGACAAAGGAGTGAAAACACCAGTGAGTTTTGTTGCGGGGCCTGGGAACCCAGCCTCAGGGTTACAGAGCAGTCTGACAGTAACCTGCCTGAAAGCTGCGGGGAGAACAGCGAACTTCCGTAGCCACACTTCTTGCTTTTATCTTTCTTTTTTTTTTTTTGGCGGTACGCGGGCCTCTCACTGCTGTGGCCTCTCTCGTTGCGGAGCACAGGCTCCGGACGCGCAGGCTCAGCGGCCGTGGCTCATGGGCCCAGCCGCTCCGCGGCATGTGGGATCTTCCCGGACTGGGGCACGAACCCATGGTCCCTGCATCGGCAGGCGGACTCTCAACCACTGCGCCACCAGTGAAGCCCAGGAAGAGCTTTTATATGCCCCATCTTAGCGAACCCTCAAAGCATCCCCGGGAGGGGTGTTAGGATCGCCTTTTCCAAGACAGGAATGGGGCTCAGGAAGACTTGGTCCTACTGCTGGAAAGTAACCGACTGGAGGCTTTAATCTAGATCTTTGTTTCTCCCTGTCAAATCCAGGTCTCAGTCCGTGAAACCATCACTGCTACAGTTGAGGTGAAGCTGACACGTGCAGAACTGCAAGTAATATCAACATCTTAGATCAGTCTGCTTTTTCCATACACCAAGGACACTCCCATTTTTATTTCAGGGAGGGAAAAGTCCTGTGAAGGGGAATTTTGATTCATATCATGAGAGAAGGAAATGGAGGTTGAGCAAAGTTAGGCAAGTTGCTTCGGGTCACATCGCTAGAAGTAGTGGACCTGGAATTCAACCCCGGGTGGATCTGACACCAAAGTGCTGAAGAAGGAACAGCCCTGCGGGGGAGCAAAATGGGATGTAGCCTAGGACTGCTGTGCGACCAAGGACAAAAGCATCTAGCTTAAACAAAACCCCCGGGTAGGAATATCAGTTATGCCGCCTTCTAGCTGTGTGACCTTGGCCAAGCCAGGTAATCCGATTCATCATCTGCAAAATGAATAAGATAAGGTTGTAATGTGGATTAAATAAAACACAGTGTGTGCACATGGTATGCATACTCTAAAACTCTACATGGGCCCTGGAGGTTTCCAGAGGTCAGTGAGCTACTGCCCCCAGGCAGAGAAAAAATACGGCAAAAGTACAGAAACCCACGGACAACTGCCCTTTGTAATAGGAGTGTATTCACTGAAATGGACTGGATACTTCAGTCCTGGGTCTCCTCAAACCAATGGGGGCTTTCAGGGGTCAAGAGTAGCTGCTGGGCCCCAGGCAGCCAGCAATTCCTGAACGGAGTGCAGAGTGCTGGGGGTGAGGGAGAGGCCTTCTACCCTGGGAACACCAGCTGGCCACCCTGGCTGCATTCCCCAACAGCTGCTTACACTTTCCACGTGCTGACATTTTACCCAGTCCCTTATATAACTCACTTGTACAAATTCTCTAATTCCCATATCCACTTATTTTCCCTATAAATCCACCTAAATATCCTGATCCCTTTAAAATTATCCAATGCATGAGGAATCCACTCATCCCTTTAACAAAATTATCTCTTGAGCACCTACTATGTGCCAGAGCAATCTAGAAGGAGTGGCATGTGATACACTTTAAAACCCACCGAAGATTTACATTTTCTAAAGCGATTGAGCACAAAGTACAGCTCTGTCTCAACTCTTCTTGGTCATCTCTTTGCAAAAACATAAATAACTCTTCCCTTGGGTTTGCATATTTTACATCTGGATTGACTTTATTTTGCCTGGCCTTTCTTTGGTCATCAACATTCTCAACTTTCCTAAAGTCTAAATTAAGCCCTTTTCAAAGACAGCATTGTTTACCTACTTCATTTTAGGGGTTAGAGAACTCTCAGTTTACTCTGTTTTCTTTCCCCCGCACCAGAATTTGGTAATTGGTAGTACCTTTTTAGTATTAACATACAATTAAATCACACTGGTCAAAACAATTTAACAAAGTGCATTCTGTCCTGTAGGTTAACTTTGTTCTTGCATTCTTCCACTTCTTTGGATAAATTCAAAAAAACATATTCAAAATTCAATTAGGGGCTTTCATGGAGAAAAGGCCTTGCAAAGTTCAAACTGTATAGAATGCAGCTTCAGGAGTGGTGTGTTATTTTTTTAACAGCGGTGAGGTTTGTTCCCTTGAGAATACATCTTATACCACGTTTACTGTGCCTTCTAAGTAAACCAAAAAGGAGGGAAAGAAAAAGAATAAACGAAATATTCTCTTACAGAACTAGGTAAGCTAGAACATTCCAAAACAGCCAAGGATCAGTCAGCGTTTCCCCAGGGGCCAGTATCTGGATGCAGGCTCCAGCACCCAAGTGTGAACAAGTGGGCCTCCTCAGATCATTCTTATGGTCACCCTTCCAGGCACCTGAACAAATACACTATCACCCTTATCTTCACAGTTCAGATGTTTGAATCATCTCTCTTAAGACATGTTCTAGACAAAGACCTTCAAAGTCCAACTCTCCCAGTAAGATCCTCACCAGCTGTTCTCACCTCCCGTTCCCTTCCCACCGTTACTCACATTTTGGTCCAGCTACACTATTCAGTATTTCTTGACCATGGCCCAAGCTTTGCTGCTTCTGATGCTTGTTCTAGCTCTTCCCCCTGGAGCATCCTCCTTCCACACTTCTGGTCATTGAGCCTGTAATATCCAATCCATCCTTCAGTGGCCATCTCAGTGCTCCGTTCTTCACAGGATCATTTGGAATTGCCCCAATCTGATGTGATTTCTACATCGTTGTCACCCCACACCACCCATAATATTTTGCCTTCTTATGTGACATTTCTCATTCTGGCTGTTGTAATCTCCTTGGAGCAGAACCCCTGTCTTATCCAAATGTTTAACCCCTTAACTACGGCCCAGGATACTGGCTCAGGATAGAGGCTCAGTCCTATGAAGTCAGATGTCCTGCTACGTCACATCTTTCCTACTGGAACATATACAAATACTTTCTCCATTCTTTGTTACTGTGGGAGGAATAAAGGCTTCAGCAGAGGTAGAAGAGCTAATTAGATAACCTTGGATTAGTCAGCTTGGAGAATTGAGGGTGCATGGAATCTGTTATAGCCTCGGGGTAAACTGTTGGCCATTTCGACGTGCCTACATCTTTACAGTGCAGGGAGTTGCTGAGGCATATGGTTTCTGCTGGCACTCAGTGGACACAGTACTTTAAAGATGGTCACATTCAGGTCTCTTGGCCACACCAGGAATTTGAAGTCAATGCAGTTTCCAGGTGTTCTGACCAGGAACAGAACTGTCGGAAGCAATTTTACGCCGTGCTTTGCTGAGAAATGCTACCAACGGTAGTGTCCAAGAATAGACACAAGGTAAGACACTGAAACCAGAATAATCTTGAACCCCAAGCCAAGAAAACTGCCTAGACTGATCAGAAGAGACGGAAAAGGTAACTCTGCCGCATTCTGCCTGGATACAACATTTTTTTCCTACAATATCTTCAAATTCCCAAATACCCTTGTGTACAGAGGATGATGATCTAAACAGGGATATAGAAAACCTAGTTTCTAGCTTGGGGCCTTACATTAAATAGCTAGGCAACCTTGGATAAATCACTTAAGCTTCCAGGGCCCCAGGTTTCTAGTTCTAAGTTCTGATAACATGAAATACAATTTGGAAATGCTACAATTTATCTCAGTTAAATTACCAATTCACATGGAGCCTGCCATCATCTCCTCTTGGCCGCTCCTTCCTCAAGTATTTCCTCCCTTTGGGTTTTTTTATTTAATCCCAGGGTTGCCCTCTTTTTTCCCAGCAAGCTAGAGCCCTCTGGGGCTGTGATTGCCAACCCCATGAATCCTGTGCCCAGTTACAAATGCACTGAGACCCCTCATTCTTTCTGGGACTCTTCAGATTGACATGCAATGCAATGAAGCTGTTTCTGTGTTTCAAAGATGCAAGAAGAGAAGGGATTTCATGCCCAGGAATCTCCTGTAAGTGGAAAAGTCCCACCACCCTTTCCTCTTAATAACAAAATACAGGGAAGCTCAGTCCTGGGAGGATGCCGACTCTTCACAGGCATTTGACAAAAGCTTAAGAATCCACCTGATTAAATAAGTCTCACTTATATGTAAAATGTTATCATGAAATGAAATCAGTTTTCACAACCTAAGGACATGGATGTTACTATATTTTCCAAAGGTCCACTTTGATAAACAGCATTATGGGGATGTATTTAACTTTTAAATGAAACAGATGTTAATTAGGTGTCAACAGATAACTAAAAGAAAAAAAGAAGCACAGGGGTTCACAAGAGTGAGATTTTTTTAAAGAAGCAATTGCTTTATTACGGCTTTCAAGCACTGCTAAGAAAAAAAAAAAGGACAAGCGCTAACATTTTTTTAATGTCTAGTTACCTGCTCAATCTTGTAATAACTGCTTTTGCTGTTATACTATTTAATAGCCGTAAGAACTATACTTTCAACCCCATTTTGAAGTTGGGGAAACTAAAACTAAAACGAACGTTCAAACTCATGCCTATCTGACTTTAGAATCTCTGTTCTTTTTTCCACACCATATGATAAATACAGAATGTAGCCTCGAGAGGTTTTAGATTTCAACCAAGCTTCCTCCTTCCTTAATGCTCACCCCTGCTCCAGACATAACTATTTTTATATCAGCATCGAGTGAGATCTGTCCTATGCCTAGTATCCTACGTGAAGGACTTTCCATTTGTTGATAACTCACTTCAAGGACTAAAAGCCTTTATGATAAACAGGCATTTTCATAAAACCTAAATCCCTTTTGGTGGTAATTCAACTATTTCTTTACTCCCAGGTGTGATTCATTTATACATTCATTCCTATCTGCCCCAAACATACTTTCCAACCTTAAATTTTACTGCTCCTTTTCATGAATGTTTTAATTAAGAGTCTTTGGTCTTAAAGCAATAAAAGAAACTCAAACTAGCTTCAGTGGCAAAGGGAAATGGCTCTAAGCACTCAAAAGCAGGAATCAGTCAAGCTTACAGAAGGTCCCGGAACCAAGACTGAGAGCTAACTAAGCTCTCTCCATTCCTTATCTCTTTCTTTTTCTACACATATACTTCATTCTTCTGTGTTTCTGCAGACTCTCCAAGTCCCCATAGAAGAAATCAGGGCTGCCCACACCTCCCATGTTTACAAAGTCCAGGTTCAGTCACCCCCAAAAGTCAAAATATCTTTCTGACCAAACTCTGCCTTCCCAGAGATGAGGCTGTAAATGGCCCAGCATGGCTTTAATCAACTGTGTCCAGGTAGGGGGACCTGTCCAGATATAGCATCTGCACAACAATGAGTGCTGGGCCCAACAGGTGGTCCAGGAAACTACCAGGAGTCACTCTGCTTTGAGGTGAAGGAGGGATGCAGTTCAAAGAGTCATTCTGAGCTGGGCAGACATCATAAAACATGCCCTCTCTAGTGTCCTCTGTGCTGTGGACACTCACTTGACCGGCAGCTCCACTGCCTCTCCCCCTCCCCTGTGTCCCCACGCTCCACCATCCCACCTGTCACATCAGAATCCAACCCTTGCAGGCCAGCTCCAATTACTGCAGCCTGGCAACTTCATCACTTTTCCTACACCTGTTTCCTCTTCCCTACCAGGCTGAGGTCTCCTCGAGAACTGAATGCAAGTCTGATTCACATTTGAGTGCTCATAAAATTCAGTGAAAATACTTAATGGATGATAGATGAAGAAGTAAATAACTTCTCAGGGAAGAAGATGCTTTCTTCTCTGTTAGAAACTTAAAGATAGTTTTTATGTTACTTTTCAGCTTAATTACTTTCTCTTTCCTGAGATAAACATATTCTTTCTTCTTTAACTGTTTCGCTTGAGCTCAATTTTAAAATATGGCGGTTACTTTCTGTGAAATTGAAGAGGCCCTATATCGTCCAAGTAGTTAGTGACTGGAGAATAGAAAGGATACATTCAAACTGGGTAAAATTGTGGATGGAGTTTAAGGAAACACTAAGGGATAGTGCAGTATCCCCGGGGCTTGCCTTAGTGGGGAACCTATACTGCCCCATGCCCTGGAGGCACGGGGAGGAAGCTGTTTTCAGAATCCAGAGGAGGCAGCTGTGTAGTGAGAAGCCAGAGGTGGGAGGGGTCTAGTGAGAGCTGCCTGACAGGAGTCCTCAGAGGGTGAGGCCAGCTCTCGGTGACCCAGCAGAGAGGAAGCTAGAAGAAAACATACCCTGACCTTACACCCACCAAAACACATCAGTGATCAAGACAGAGGACAGGGCTTCCCTGGTGGCGCACTGGTTGAGAGTCCACCTGCCGATGCAGGGGACACGGGTTTGTGCCCGGGTCCGGGAGGATCCCACATGCCGCGGAGGGGCTGGGCCCGTGAGCCGTGGCCGCTGGGCCTGCGCGTCCAGGGCCTGTGCTCTGTGGCGGGAGGGGCCACAGCAGTGAAAGGCCCACATACCGCAAAAAAAAAAAAGACAGAGGACAAAGAACACACACAGGTCAGCTCCAAAGGCCAAATGGAGCAGGTAGGAGATTAGATCTGGAGGAGAAAATGGGTCCTCCAGAAGCCATGATCAGGGAGCTGATCCAGCCCCACTCACCTAGGCCATGGAGGAAAGATCAGCACATTTCATTTGGGGTTTGGACTCACGTCAGCTTTTAGGAACTTGCATGTCCTTATTCAACCAGCCTGGCTATGACTTTTCCAAATTTCAATTTTGTGTCAAAACTACAAGTGATCTAGGGCAGCAGAAATGCCTGTGACTCCACACTTCTATGTGTATCACACATGCAACTTCCAAGTCACATAGGAGCCTGGGGGTAAATTGAGGGTCAGGAGACCTGGGTTCAGGTCCTGGCTCTGCAACTTACCTCCAGGTAGGTGACTCTGGACAGGTCGCTCCATCTGCCTGGGGCTCAATAATCTTCCATCTGTAAGACTGTCATGCCCATAGAGAACAGACTTGTGGTTGCCAAGGGGGAGATGGGTGGGGAAGGGAGGGGCTGGGAGTTTGGGGTTAGCAGATGCAAACTATTGTATATAGGATGGATGAACAACAAGGTCCTACTTTACAGCCCAGGGAACTATAGTCAATATCCTGTGATAAACCATAATGGAGAAGAATATTAAAAAAAGAATGTCTATATGTGTATAACTGAGTCACTTTTCTATACAGCAGAAATTAACACAGTGTTGTAAATCAACTATACTTCAATAAAATATATTAAAAATAAAAGACTGTCATGCTGCTTCCAACTCCAGCAGCCTGTGTTTCTAATTTCTAGTCTCCTTTGCTTCAAAAGAAGACCAGACTTCACTGTGTGGGTAGTGGTGGTGTAAAGCATCACAACATCCTTCCACGTTCTTTGTTAGTATCTCAGGACACTAGAATGTGAGTGTTTTTAAGGTCAGGGATGATGTTTTTTCCCATCACTTCTCCATTCATTCAAATACAGTGGTTTGCATACTGCCAAGATTCCATTTCTTTATTTGATTTTTTTTATCCTTTACTTTGATTCTTCCAAAAAAAATTTCTGAATAAACCACAAAAGGGAAAACAATGAACAAGGTCAACAGAATAAAAAGTAATTGATTCACAACTATGTGTGCATTGTTTTAAGTGTTTAGGCAATTTTAATCCTCACAGTAAACCTTTGAGATGGGTTTGGTTTTATCCCCATTTCACCCACAAGGAAACTGAGACTCAGAGGTTGTTACTTGCCCAAAGCTAGTGTTTGAACCACAGCTTATACCCTGCTCTTGCTGAGTTTAAAGCCCACACTCTTTCTCCTTTGTGACTCTGCACATGGGGCTTGGTTTAGATGTTCGTGGAAGAAATGCTTGATCTTTAACCTTTGTCATGCCTGTCAGGACGTTCCAGTAACTTAATGGAACCTGCATCAGTTCCAAACCCACTGCCTGCTCCAACTGCCAGGGGAGCCTCCTCCCCCCTCCCCTGGTGCTCCTACCCTGCCCACCGTATGTGCATGGTCTGCACAACAGAAAGACTATGTGGATGGCTGGGCATGGACACAACTCTTCACATCTCAAAAGGGTTTTATTGGCTTTTTATGGGCATTTCCTCCCTAAACCTCAGTGCAGTAATTCACCCTTCTGATCCTCGGGGTATAGATTAGCCCATGGAAGGAAGCCTAGAAAGGTTGTGACTTGCCCTTTTGTCAGAAGGTGAGCTGGTGACCAAGCCTCCTGTCAGATTGTCCTCCCTCCCCTCCTTCCTTGTCTCTACAGGTTGAAATATGCCCAGCACTGTGGTGGAAATGTAGCTTGGAAGTGAAGGCTAAACTAAGGAAAAAGGTGAAGCGGCCAAGCACAGATGATATCACTGAAAAGTGTTGGGTAATTCTTAAAAAGGAAATAGCTAAGAGGGGAGACCAAAGAGAGCCTTTTGTGAAATTTGCTGGAAGAAATAATCTGGAATCAACAAACATGGTAGGAGCAGCTCAGTTGCCATGGCCAATCATCACTCAGACTTCAGAGTGTAGAATGAGGTCAATGGCAACTCTGGACTCTGACAGTACAAGGGCTGGGATGGTTCAAAGCACAAGACTCTTAACTCAAACATTTCTGGATTAAAATCTAGCCATTAAGTGTCCCTTGGCATGACATATTTTTATGTAACCCAAGTATCTTCCACTTTGATGATATCCACCTTTGATGGTATCCAGTGATACCCCACACCACTAGCCCTCCTTATTCCTGAGAATCTCTGCTGGGATGCCTCACGTGTCCCTAACCGGTCTGTCAACCTCAGGGTCCACAATGCTATCTTGCCATGCTACTGTCCACAACGTCCGCAAGGGAACCTTGCTCTTACCTCTGCCCTGCTTGAGAACATCAGGGTACATGCCAAGGGGTTGTGGCTGGAGGCGCCCAAAGCCTCTAGTCCACTAGGTGCCAGACTTAGCTGTATTTTTTTCACCCAAGTCCCAGAGGAAATCTGCTTGGATCAGAGCCTCATCAAGTCTGTCTTGAAGAGCATCTGTTGGCTTTTATGTCCACCAGCAAACCATAGTACCAAGACCCCGTCTTCAGGAATTTATTGAATAATGCAAAGGGATTCTGGAGACTTTCCAAGAAGAAGGCATTTCTTGATCTCCACGTATTTATTTAACAAATATTTATTTAACAACAACTGTATTCCAGCCCTTAGCTTATGTTACCCTGAAGAATTCAAAAGTTAGACCCATATATTTCAATTTTTTTCTCCACCTCAACACATTTAATGGCTGTCCCCAGCCACTCCTAGATGCAGTACTGGTTCACGATGGATGCAGTGATTCTCAACTGGAGAAACATTCCCCCCAGGAGAAAGGGGAAGATTTAAAGATGCCTAACAGGCAGTTCTCATAGGAGAGGCAACCCTTTTCCAGCCTCGCAGCCTCTCCCACCCTCATAATACTGAAAATCACAAGACTTCCCCAAATCAAAAGACCATTTTCAATGAGGGACATTAGCTCCCCATTCATAAATGGAAAATAATGCAAAACCAATGAGGACTGTGGCATGGGCGACAAAACATGATTTCTCCTTGCCATTGCTCTCTTCATGAAAATTGCTTAAGGAAACTCAACCTCTTTCAGAGGAAGCAGGAAGCAGAAGCAGAAGCACATATGATCACCCAAGTTCAGCCCTCTACAGTGTATGCAGCACACCCAGGTCCTTCCAGAGAGGAATGGTGGAAAGAGCAAAAGAGGCACACGTGGTATACAAATGGCCTCTCCTGCCCATACAACATCATTTTAAATGACTCTCAGTGTTTCCAGGATGCTGATGGTGGTCATTAACCCCCTGTACTCTGAGATGATCCAATAGAGATTTTCAGTAGTTGGTGTGGTCCACCTGAAACAGAATCTTCTCATCCCACAACATAAAGTTCATGTAGAGCAATTGGAAGTGAGGGTGATGACACACCACCATTATCAAATGAAAGCACAGACTCCTTCTCTGACCTCTTTTGGTGTCTGACCTCATACATCATGACATCATAAAACAACTCTTGCCTGAACCAGAGGCTTATCACTCAAAGCTGAACCATTACAGCTCTTCAGATCTTTTAGGAATAATATAATTCAAATTTCCCTTCAGTTCTTAAATACATTTCAGGTTGCCTTTGCTACTGTGCTGATAGTGTGCTAGTGGGAAGTCAATTGCAGAGAAGGGTGGGGTGGAAGCAATTTTATCAGCCCTCCCCCCACAAAGAAAGAAAAAAAAACACATCAGGGGAAAGAGAGCAGGCTTTAGAATTAAGCAGATCTGCATTCAACGCTAGGTCACTCTCTAGCTGATGATCTTCAACAGTTCGTTTAGCTTCTCTATGACTCTGTTGCCAACATCTATTTTACTGGCATACAGTGAGGACTTAATACATTTTAGTAGTTTGAGGAGCTGGAGAAGGAGTAGTAGTAATAGAGAATCAACAGTAGCAGCTTATAACGGTAGTGGTAGTGGTAACCTTACAAGAGAGACAATGTCTAGGCAGAGATGAGATTTCAATGTAAAGGAAAGGCTATATTCACTCATATTTTCCATGCTACATCCTGGACTAGGAGGGAAATTATCCACCCAAGATTATACAGCCAGAGTTGCATAATGGAGACTTGAGTTGAGGACTGTCTGACTCCACAGAAAATATAGGAGCTGCCAAGTAATGTAGATGAAGAGAAGTAAAGGCATAGAAAGACACTGTAGCACTTAGACCAGCTCAGGTGTCAGACTAACTCTGCCATGAACTAGTTGTATAACTTTTTGGAAATAACTTAATGTCTCCAAGCATCAGGTTTTTTTATCCCTAAAATCTGCTTACTGACTATTATGGACTGAATGTATGTGTTTCCCCCAAATTCATATGATGAAGTCCAAATCTCCAGTGTGATTATATGTGGAGTAAGGAAGTAACAAGTTTAAATGAGGCCACAGTGTGGGGCCCTGATCCAATTGGATGTCTATGTAAGAAGAGACACTGAGCTGAGCTAGCACGCATTCTCTCCTCCACTCTCTCTCCCTCTCTCTCTCTCCCCCCTCTCTCCCCCACCATCTCTCTGTCTCTCTATGTCTCTTTCTCTCTCTGTGTGTCTCTCTCTTTTTCTCTCTCTCTCCCTCCTCCCTCTCTCTCTCTCCAACCATGTGAGAGAGATAGCCACCACCTACAAGACAAGACAAGAGACTCAGAATGAAACCTACCTTGCTGGCACTTTGATCTTGGACTTCCAGCCTCCAGAACTGTTAGAAATAAATTTCTGTTATTTGAGCGACCCAGTCTGTGGTGTTTTGTTATGGCAGCCCTAGCAAACTAACACACTAACACATTACTCAAACTACTTCTAAGATAATTAAACAAGATCTCATAAAGAGCTTTTCACCATACTTGATACATAGAAAGGTGCCCAACAAATGGTACATATTATCATGACCATTTCATGAAAAAAAGAGTAAAGCATCCAACCTTGTGCCCACTAAAATGATGGTACTATTGGACATAAAAAGCCAACATGGAGTGATGAATGAGTGACAAGCACTGTAGTAGCCAAGGGAATTGTAGAAAGCTCAGAGGAGGCAGGGGTGTGGGAGGGGGTGTACAACACAATTACCCACTGGAGAGGGAAATCAGCAGGTCCTGACTAGAGGCCCAGGTTGTTTAACTTAGGCCAGCTGACCACACTGTGGTCAGAGGGAGAGCCCTAATTGCGGTCCAGGCAAGAAGACAGAGGTCAAAGCTGGAGGCCTTTGTAGGAGCTTAAGTGGGAAAACAGGACAAGGAGACAGATGGCAGAAAGATGGGGAAGGAGGCAAGGAGCAGCATCTGAGGCAGATTGGGGGAGCTGTAAACTATTCAACCCAGAGGCTGTGGCCCCTGTGGGCATGTGAGAGCTCCATTTCCACATGTAGCCCCTGTGCAGCGGGGGAAAAGGCTGACAGCTTAAAGGCAGTGAGCAGGACAGGGCAGGGAAGGATCAGGTCAGCAATAGTGCTGATGGGAGCAGTGATGTCCACATGTCAGAGGCACACAATTCCCAGCCCACATTAACAGGAATAATGTGGGCACCAGAAAGAAAGGGCATTAGAGATGAGCACCAGTTGTTTAGATGAAAAAACAGGACATTCAAGGATAGATAACATGAGGCATTCCAGAGTCCATCAGGGAAGCAGATGATGGGAAAGGAGGGATTTTCAAGAAGCTGAGATTTAGTTTTTTACTTGCTTTTATGAATTGCTGCCTCCAGGCTTCTGTGACCAGCAAAGGAGTGTTCGTTTTCTTAGCCACTTAATACATCTTTATTGAATAACTTCTCTGTACTGGACATAATATAAGCACTGAGGATACCACAATAAAAAAAAAAAAAAAAACAGTCACGAAATAGCTTATTTTTAAAGAGGAAATGCAGATAATAAATAAGCAAACAGAAAGATAAAACTCATTTCAGATGGGGAAAAGCACTATAAAGACAATTAAGCAAGGGAATTTCAGACAAAGTGATGAACTGGTGGCAGAATGGCTTCTTTAGACAAGGCAGTCAGGAAAGGCTGTCTTAGAAGAAGATATTTGAATTGAACCTAAATGATCACAAGAACATAGCTCTAGCAGATGGCAGTAGCTCCCTTACCTTTACTTCCTCAAAGTCAACATCAGAAAATGAAGCAGAAAGCAGCACCTCTGTGACATTTCTTCCCTTCTTAGATTTTCTCCCAGCCTGAATATCCACTTGGAAACTGTCTGTTTGCCTTTTTATTCATTCAACATGTATTGAGCATCTATGCATGCCAGTTACTGTGCTAGGCACAGGGAATGTAATATAATATAGACACTGACACCTGACCACAGACCAAGGGTGAGTCAGTGAATGAATCCAAATTTTAGACAAGAATAAGATTCAATACTTTCTGTTGCCTCCATTTGGATCAAAATTAAACTAGGGAGACATGTGTACATGTGTGCTTTGTGTGAGTCTGTTTATCCAGATAAACATGTGCCTGGCAGCATATGAGCTCACAGACAAAAAGCAAAGTCTGCACATATATTTGGCCAAAGCACACATAAAGTAAATCTTTTTGCACAGTGAAAGTTACTTCCACACATTCAGCCAAAACAAGGCTTCTTACACTCTGAAAAGCAAAGACTGGGTCTGAGATAGTCATCCTGCGGCAAGGTTCACACGAGCTAAAAATACAGAAGAGAAAAACAATGATCTCAGCAAGGTAATTGCCAATAGGTGAACAAATGAAGCAGACAGAATGTGAACAGCAATTTGGCCATCCTGCAGGGTAGGGATGAGCATGTGTGGCTAGTGCCAGTGTGGAACCAGCAATAGTCACAGTCCAGCAAAAAACAGATAAAAACTGGTTATCCAACCATTCCTGACACTTCACACTCCTGGCCGCCCTAAGACATTATTGAGGCTTAGGGGAGGGAGGGATCAGAGGGGAGAAAGGTGGCAAGCCAACAGGAAGGAGAATGAATAGGAGGTCTTTTTTCCAAGCCTTCCAATATCCCAGTTGATCGTACTTAGCTAACACTTTTTTGTCATGTGTGGATTTTATGCACCAGTGGCCAGCAACATCCAAGGAAGTAGGAAACTTTGTTTTTGTTTGGGCTTGGCCAGTATCTCTGGGAAGCCAGCTTGTTTTATTTTAAGAAAGCAGCTGTATTTTAGCTGGGGAGCATGTTTGGAGCAGAGATTTTAAAGTGCCATCTCCCAGAACAGTTTAGTCCAGACTGAAAGCAGAAGGGAGCTGGATGAAAGACTGGGAGGCGTAGTCCCCAGTTCTGATTCTACGGAAATAATTTGGTGGTTTGTCCCTTCGGGCATTTTTCATTCTTCACCTCCACAACGAGGGTGCTAATACCTGAAACCTCCACATCTTGCTGGGATTCCGAACTGATCAAGTTACCATGAAAACCACACAGGTACAGGCCTGCGGGTTTACAGAGGATTCCTCCCTCAGAAAGCTCTCGGCTTGAGCCAGGAAAGAACACTACCACATTTTTCTTGGCTTTTTATAGGGTGTTGATCCAAGGATCTGTTTTTACATTCAAATGCAGCAGTCGACTGGAACATAATAGATTGCAGACCTTTGTGAGGAATCTCTGTGAGGCTTCAGCAGGCAACTGTGAGCTGTTGCAAAGAACTGCACTGTCAGCAGGTTAGCCACTGGGCCCTCATCCATGTTTTCCTTATTTTTAAAGGAGTCATTGACCTTCCACAGGCCTGTATCAAAATGGGGTGAACAAAAATTCTGCCAGACACAGTGGGATTGAAAGAGGGAAGAGGCTTCTTTCAGGGGCTCAAAAGGGCTTCATTTGGTCTATTTACTGTCATGGAAATTCTGAGTGTGACTTAGAGGCCTCCCTGGCTTGGAGCCAGATGGAAAGTTTTGGGAAAAAAGCAGAGACTCAATCGGGGAGTGAGCGGGAGTGAGCGGGGTGGGAAAGCAGCTGCCCTGGCACAGCCCCCAGAGGGATGCAAAGACCCCTGGTGCCTATTGTGCAAGGGCAGATTCAGAAGTCTCCATGTGGACAAGAGGGCAGCCAATGTCACTGCTCCAGGTGGCCAGGCTTGAAGAGCACACTGGGAGCTTGTTCAAAGTTGGTCTCGCCAAGGGAGGTCTCACCCAACGTGTCATTCATTCATTCATTCTGCAAACACTTCTTAAGAGTTTGCTGGGTTTGCACTACTGGGTATATACCCTGAGAAAATCATAATTCAAAAAGAGACATGTACCACAATGTTCATTGCAGCTCTATTTACAATAGTCAGGACATGGAAGCAACCTAAGTGTCCATCGACAGATGAACGAATAAAGAAGATGTGGCACATATATACAATGGAATATTACTCAGCCATAAAAAGAAACGAAATTGAGCTATTTCTAGTGCAGTGGGTGGACCTAGAGTCTGTCATACAGAGTGAAGTAAGTCAGAAAGAGAAAAACAAATACCGTATGCTAACACATATATATGGAATCTGAAAAAATGGTTCTGAAGAACCTAGGGACAGGACAGGAATAAAGATGCAGATGTAGAGAATGGAGTTGAGGACACAGGGAGGGGGAAGGGTAAGCTGGGACAAAGTGAGAGAGTGGCATGGACTTATATACACTACCAAATGTAAAATAGATAGCTAGTGGGAAGCAGCTGCATAGCACAGGGAGATCAGCTCAGTGCTTTGTGACCACCTAGAGGGCTGGGATAGGAAGGGTGGGAGGAAGGCTCAAGAGGGAGGGGATATGGGGATATATGTATATGTATAGCTGATTCACTTTGCTATACAGCAGAAACTGACACAACATTGTAAAGCAAGTATACTCCAACAATGATGTAAAAAAAGAAAAAACTCAGATGGGGCAATCACAAATATTCACCATCCATTAGGAAAAAAAACAAAACAAAACATGTCTCAACATATATTCCAAGAAATCAATTTATTCAGTCTATTTTCCTAGTTATGATATAAAAAATAAGAAATGAGAGTTAAAAATACCCAAGAAAAATCTATTCACTTGTAAATAATAATAATGTCTCTTTCTCTTATAAAATAGCAAATATTGTTTCTTTCAGAAAAATAATAAAATGGGTAAAATGTTGGCATATCTAAAAAAACAAAAAGTTCTGCTGGGTTTGAGACACTGTGCTTGACACTGAGGCTCTAGAAGTGACCAACACTGCCTCTGCCTACTATTCTGTAAGGGGACCGTCTAGCAAAAATGATTCTGCTGCTATAGGAAGCCAGAGCAGAGCTGCCATGGGAGGGTCAGATCTCCCACCTCAGCCCTTCCGTGTGTGCTGTCCCCAGGGCATCTCAATTCATTTCGACCATCAGCGCCGAAATTCCAGCTAACTCTGTGCCAGGAAGTGCTTCGATCTCCACATCATGGGCCCACAGAGTCCAAGTGCGCGTGTACTCTCCCAGGTTCAGAAACGCACTCCCCCTCGAGTGCAAAGGATGTAGAAGCTGCACGGAGTCTGTCTCCCAGGGGGATTTGCATATTAAGGAGGATTATCACTTCAGCTAAAGGCAAGGCTCCCCAGCACAGGCTTTTAGGCCTGAGCAGGAAGGGTCGGGTGTGTCGGGGAGTAGAAGAGAGGCTTCCTAGAAACACAGATGTCATGCCGGGTAGGCAGGCTGCCCACCCTGGGCTTTAGGCTGTTCTGGAACTGAAAGGGGGTTGGAAACCATCTGGTGGGGGAGAAAACAGCAAGCCTGTGGTGAGCAAGCCACCAGGGCCTTCTCTCTTGCTCCCCGTCTCCTGGGCTGCCCTTCCTAAACTCCCTGCAAGCATGGACTTGTTTTCTGTTAAGCTGCTGGGTTTAGTGAATATGTGTGTGTGTGTGTGTGTGTGTGTGTGTGTGTGTGGTGTATTCGTGTGTTTACAGCCTAAAAAGAAGCAGCCCGTGGGGAAACGTGTGAGATAAAGAGGTTAGATAAAAGACCCAAAGCAAAGGAGACAGCGTTGGCGCTGGCCGGCCTCCAGAACCGCTATTATTTTCTGTGGTTGATAATCACAGAACTGTGCTGGAAGATGAAGAATGCCTTCCGAGTTGGGGGAGGGGAGGGTCCTGACTCCTTGGAAAGGCTTATTAACACCAGGCTAATGGCATAGCCCTTAATCATCAGGGTGAACTTGAGCCACTGGGGTTGAGCCTCCAACGGTATAAATGATATCTTTATTTCGGGAAACTCTGAAACTTAGATCTTTCTTCTGAATAGAATTCCCATCACCACCGCTCTCCATGATTCAAATGAAATTTCTGGAGTGAAGCGACTGTACTGTCATGTTTTCCACTTTACAAGTTTATTCTACAGATTTCTAGATCTTGTTAACTTTGATGTATCTGCTCTGGTGGAGATGAAATAATTCAAAACATTGGATGACTTCAGTTATGTGTTTTTATGTACACCAGTATAAATATGTCTTTATTTCCCTCCCAACTGCAATACATTTCTTATTACTGGGATAGAGTTAATAGAAACAATTCTCATAAAAAGGAAATCTATTACTTTTAGAAATATACCAATTCAGACATCATCTGGGATGAAAAGGTTTGCTAAGTAAATGAGGATAATAAACAAAATCCCAGTCCAATTTTGTTTAGACTACTTGAAGAAACACATACTTTAAGAATGGTAGCAGTACTCATTTACATGTAAACATTTTTATGCTACTTACAAATTATTCTTATCTTATCTTAAAAGCTGATCCTTGAAGAACCTAGTTGATATCACTTTTTAAACCTCATTTTCACAACCTTACCTCCCTATTTGAAATTCATCAAAATACTTTTCTTTGCATATATTTCCCTCAAAGTTAATTTGAGTTAATGATGTTGGTATATGTTAATTTATAATCCAGTACTTATAAATGGATGGGTGGATAGATGGATGGATGAATCTAGAATAAAATCAACCTGATTTATATTCCTATTTCCCTCAGATATAGGTCTCTGGGTCTCAGGAGTCTCTCTGGGACCTAGAAAGTCCGTCCATTCCTCTAAAGAGTCCTTCACATCCAAGACACTCTTCCACCTATGACAGAATATCATAAGTCACCAACTCCAGGCCTGCTCCCCCAGTCCTCTGGTCCTCTGAGCAGCCTCCTTTCCATGCCACCACTTGTGTTGACCTTGGCTTTTTGGCCAATTACCCATTTGGATTTGGCTCTGCTTTGGGTTCGCCTCCCCAGGATTTGGCAACCAGGATTTGCAACGAACAAATTGGCCTGCAAACTGATTCATGATTTAAACTCAGCTTTGAGTCATAACTAACCCTTCTTGGCTTTGACAGCCTGATCTTTTCCTATAAATTTTGGCAAGTGGCGCTCCTGCCTCACTCCCCCAGCCCAGCCCTTCTCTCTCCCACCTTCCATCCCAGGCCCAGACTGCTAGGAGGGGGCAAGATTAGACAGTCTCCTCACAGACTCCCTCAGGAAT
>NW_006777671.1:1434221-1447068 GCF_000442215.2 Lipotes vexillifer
ATGCCTCGTCTCTGATGTAGGTAAACTCCTACTAGCTGCGAACTATCTGGTCTCAAATCTAGATAGTTTTGGATTCAGCACAGCTTTACTTCCAAAAGATGTAATTAATGCTACTTAAGGAGACATGGTACTCTGCCACTTGGTTGTGAAAACTCCCACTTCAGAGTAAAGTGATTGATGACTACTGCACTAAAATCTTCCTGTGTTCCGCATCTCTTATTTTCCCTTTGAGATAGCAGCATTTCTTTTTATTCAGCCAAGAAAGTTGAATTTATATTTTTTCCTTGACTTTTCAATAGACCCAAACATTCTTCATTAATCTAATTCTGTCTTTAATCTAATACTTTCCCAAATTTTCCAAAGGTTTCTCTTAAAATATTTTTTAATATTTTATTTATAAAATAGAGAATACATAAAAAACAAGCACCCAGCTGCTACCATTTTTAATATAAAATAGAAGCATAACATAAATCATGTTTTTGTGTATAAAATATGAAGTAAAGCCTCTGCTCTTGCCACGGCTCCAGGTGACCTCTCAGATAAGCCTTGATGAAGGTTTAGTGCCTTTCCTTCCAGACTTTTTCTAGCTTTCCACAAACAGGCATAAACCTTTTCAAGCCAAATATCAAGTTTCCATTCATTCCTCTTTGTTTCTCACCACATATGAACTTATCAAGAAATTCGGGTGACTCTTCCTTCAACACCATCCAAAATCTACCTCATGCACTTCTTTTCACCTGCGCCCCAAGCTCAACCAAGCCGTCATCTTGTCTCACTGGTCAACTGTGAAAACCTCTCAGAAGTCTCTCCACTCTCACCCCTTCCCTTTAAACGCATAGATAATCTTGATGGCAAGCAAACAACACACCAGTTAAACTGAGCAACTCTGGTTAAATTGAGCAGAAAGAGGATTATTGGAAATGTCTTGGGAAATTCACAGACTTGATGAAAAGGCAAGAGGACTAGGCTCAGCAGAGATGCCGAGCAACAGCCACGGTGAAATCATGGTTCAGGACGAGCTTAGTCAGGAAGTTATGCTGCCCCTCCTCCTGAACCTGGACACCTTCCCAACATGGCAACCCTGGGGGTACTAGGCTCTTCCACTGGCTCCCTGGCCTGGCCACCTCTGCCACTGCTGTAATAAATCTGCCCTGTCCCAGATCTTTGTCTCACTGGAACTGGATTTGGAGTTGCTGGTGGAGCACCCATGCCCATCCCTTAGCTCTCAGAGCTGGGCGAGGGAATGCCTGGTCTGTTCAGCTTCTGGAGGGGGTGGGGTTGGGGAAAGTCTCCCACCTGGACCCCCTTGGGGATCTGCCACAGGGCATCTGTCCCGAGCTGGAAAGCCATTGCCACAGAGTCCATTGGGATCCACGAGGAAGTCAGGCTCACGCCCTTACTGTCCTTGATGTCACCGGAGACTCGATGCTCTTCCCAGGGGCCTCTTCATGTGCACGGAGGTTCAGATAAGTACATTTGGACCCTGCTGCTACTCAATGACTTAATTAAGGCATTTTAAAACTCCAATTTAATTAGCTCATTTAAATTCTGTTCAGTTTATCATGTGCGTACGATACACCGCACAGGTCCAGGATCTAATGACCGTCTTCAGCAAAATCACTAACATTTGCATAGTGGTCCACAGTTCACAATGTGCTCTCATAAGCTTTAAACCATTTCTCAAGAGGCTCCTGTGAGTAGGTAGGATAGACATTATTATCTCATTTTAACAGGTGAGAAAACTCAGTCTCAGAGGTCAAAAGCACTTTTCAAGTGCACCAGGTATAAAGGAGAGGAGAAGCCTAGATTACAACCTACTTCTCCTAAAAGGGAATCCTCCTATACTGGTGGGAATGTAAATTGGTGCAGCCACTATGGAGAACAGTATGGAGGTTCCTTAAAAAGCTAAAAATAGAGTTGCCATATGATCCAGGAATCCCACTCCTGGGCATATATCTGGACAAAACTCTAATTCAAAAAGATACATGCACCCTAATGTTCATAGCAGCACTATTTACAATAGCCAAGACCTGGAAACAACCTAATATCTATCAACAGATGAATGGATAAAGAAGATTATATATATATATATATATATATATATATATAATATATATAATATATATAATATATATATTATATATATAATATATATATAATATATATATTATATATATATAATATATATACATACATATAATGGGATATTACTCAGCCAAAAAAAAAGAAAAGAAACAAAGAATGCCATTTGCAGCTACATGAAAGGGTCTAGAGATTATCATACTAAGCAAAGTCAGAAAGAGAAAGACAATACCATATGATATCACTTATATATGGAATCTGAAATATGACACAAATGAACTTATCTACGAAACATAAACAGACTCACAGGCACAGAGAACAGATTTGTGGTTGCCAAGGGGGAGGGGGTTGAGGGAGGGATGGATTGGGACTTCGGGGTTAGCAGATGCAAACTATTATATGTAGAATGGATAAACAACAAGGTCCTATTATATAGCACAGGGAACTATATTTAATATCCTGTGATAAACCATAATGGAAAAGAATATGAAAAAGAATATATATATATAACTGAATCACTTTGCTGTACAGCAACAAATAACACGTTGTAAATCATCTATACTTCAATAAAAACAAACAAACAAAAAAAACCCTACCTCTCCTTAGCTCTAAATGTCCCTCAGAACCATGAAATTCACCAGGCATTCTGAGTAATCAAGGTTTAATCAGAGGGTGTGGGGAAGTGAATAAACAAAGGTAGTGGAATCCCGATTCAGAGGCAGGTAAAATAAAGAGAGCTGGGTTTCCAGGGACTTGGGCCTATCCAGCTCCTAAGGACATGCCCAGGCAAGTTCTGTGGCCCAGAGCAAACCAGGCACTGGGCCACCCCCTACTAACAGCCCACCATACGCACCACCATTTCATGGTGTCTGTGAGTAAATTAAAGTGGCCTTCAGGGACAGCCTCAAAGAGGACAGTAGGGACTTCCCTGGTAGTCCAGTGGTTAAGAATCTGCCTTGCAATGCAGGGGATGTGGGTTCGATCCCTGGTCAGGGAACTAAGATCCCATGTGCCACGGGACAACTAAGCCTGCATGCCGCAACTACTGAGCCTGCGCGCACTAGAGCCTGTGAGCCACAACTAGAGAGAAGCCCGTGCTCTGCAACGAAGAGCCCAGCGCTGCAACGAAAGATCCCACATGCCTCAACTAAGACCCAGTGCATCCAAATTAATTAATTAATTAATTTTTTAAAAAGAGGACAGTAAATATCAAAGAGACTGGGAAAAGGAGGTGGGACAAGAGGCACTGGTAATTTTTATTTTTTTTTAATTAATTAATTTTTTTTTTGCGGTACACGGGCCTCTCACTGTTGTGGTCTCTCCCATTGCGGAGCACAGGCTAGGGATGCGCAGGCTCAGCGGCCATGGCTCACGGGCCCAACCGCTCCGCGGCATGTGGGAGAAAGTGAGAGAAAAAAATGATTATCAATTAAAGAGCTGATATTTGTGGTGTTTTGGCAGCAATGTGATATAGTTAATCACTAGATGTAGGTCCTTGGGACATACAGTTTTTCACCATGAGGCCTCTAGCAAGATGGGTCATGGCTCAGAGCTTGGTTTGTTTCTATAAAACAGGAGATGATAATAGCATATGCCACCTACTTTCCACTCCTGGGGTGTCTGAGGACAAGTTAACATTTGCATTGTGCTTTGAAACTCTGGGATGAAAGGTGTGAACAGATACAAAGAGGCATTGTACTTGGTGATTTGCATTTGGTCAGGAGCCACTTTGGCTTCTTCT
The DNA here is from genome assembly GCF_000442215.2 of Lipotes vexillifer. Taxonomy (NCBI): domain Eukaryota; kingdom Metazoa; phylum Chordata; class Mammalia; order Artiodactyla; family Lipotidae; genus Lipotes; species Lipotes vexillifer. The sequence continues at coordinate 1,438,045 of NW_006777671.1, forward strand.
GAGGCCAGGCCTGGCAGACACAGTGAAAGAATGGGGGGCAATGGCAGGGGAGGGTATAGAGGCACTGAATGTCATGCCCCCAGAGCAAGGGCCTGTGGGCTGTCACCCTAGGGAAAACCCAACAGTGGAGATTGACTCTCGATAGACTGAAGAGTGTAGGAGCTGTGGCTTGTCTTGTTTCTGATTTGTAAAAGAAGCTCTCAAAGCAGCAAGACTGGACCTACACCAGCTTTTCCCTGGAGTCTGGGTGGGGAAGATGATAGTCTAGCTCTGCCTTTGCCCCTCCTAACTCCTCTTGCTAATTCCCATTGCCACTGGCAGAGAAAACCTCAAGGCAGAGCCTGGGAGATACTTATATGAGGGTCCTGCCAGCCAGTTTGCTAAGACATCAGCCCTTAAATAATTACCAGTGGGGCTTCCCTGGCGGCGCAGTGGTTGAGAGTCTGCCTGCCGATGCAGGGGACACAGGTTGGAGCCCTGGTCCGGGAAGATCCCACATGCTAAGGAGCAACTAAGCCCGTGCACCATGACTACTGAGCCTGCGCTCTAAAGCCTGTGAGCCACAACTACAGAGACTGCATGCCACAACTACTGAAGCCTGCACACCTAGAGCCCGTGCTCCGCAACGAGAAGTCACCGCAATGAGAAGCCTGTGAACCACAACGAACAGTAGCCCCTGCTCACCACAACTAGAGAAAGCCCGCACACAGCAACGAAGACCCAACACAGCCAAAAATAAATTAATTAATAATAAAAAAAGAAGCCAGAAGATTAATTAAATAAGCCCCTTTGCTACATGCTTGGCATAAATGATCACTTGCCTAGAGAAATTGTGCTGGCTAGCTCAGCATATTATTTAGAGTAGACAGTCAGTCACAGTGACCACACACCCACTGTGCCCTCCTGAGGGACCCACCACCATTGGCTGAGAAGAGCAGCCCTGGTTGTAACTTAAATGAAGTGATCAGCTTCTGTACCACATGACTGCACCCCCATTCAAGCCACACCTGATTGAACCAGGAAACCAAGTATAACTATTCCAGAGGCTGGTCTGTGATTTATAAAGGGAGCTGATAAGAATGTTATATTCAAACTATTGGAATTGGGCAGGGGTGGGGAGTGGGGCAGAATAGTGGGCTTCCATTAGGTGGTCAAACAAAGAGAAGTGGGCAGGTTTAGAGAGAAAAGACACCTGGGGAGTAGGGAATCATGTCAATGGCAGAGAACCAGAGTCCAGAACTTCTACTATTGTAAGAGTAAGCGTTTAAACAAGTCTTTGGAACTACTGTGGATTCTGAATGATCTTGAGGTTTTAGCGTCTGTAAGTCTTGGCCATATGATGATCACGTTCTTTTTTGAATTTTATTTTTTTTAACTGAAGTATAGTTGATTTACAATGTTTTGCTAGTTTCTGGTGTATGGCAAAGTGATTTGGTTTTATATATATATAAACACACACACATATATATACACACACACATATATATATATATATATATATATATATATATATAATCAGTTATATATATATTTTTTCCAGATTATTTTCCATTATAGGTTATTACAAGATATTGAATATAGCTCCCTGTGCTATACGGTAGGTCCTTGTTGTTTATCTATTTTATATATAGTGGTGTGTATCTGTTAATCCCAAACTCCTAATTTGTCCCTCCCTCCCTCTTTCTCCTTTGTTAACCATAAATTTGTTTTCTATGTCTGTGAGTCTGTTTCTGTTCTGTAAATAAGTTCATTTGTATCATTTTTTTGATTCCACATATAAATGATATCATAAGATATTTGTCTTCCTCTGTATCACTTACTTCACTTAGTATGATAATCTCTAGGTCCATTCATGTTGCTGCAAGTGGCATTATTTCATTCTTTTTTTATGGCTGAGTAATATTCCATTGTGTATATATACCACATCTTCTTTATCCATTCATCTGTCAATGGACACTTAGACATGCTTCCATGTCTTGGTTATTGTAAATAGTGCTGCTATGAAAATAGGGCTGCATGTATCTTTTAGAATCAGAGTTTTCTCCTGGATATATGCCCAGGAGTGGGATTGCTGGATCGTATGGTAACTCTATTTTTAGTTTTTTAAGGAACCTCCATACTGTTCTCCATCGTGGCTACACCAATTTACATTCCCACCAACAGTGTAGGAGGGTTCCCTTTTCTCCACACCCTCTTCAGCATTTATTATTTGTAGGCTTTTTATGATGGCCATTCAGACCAATGTGAGGTGATACCTCATTGTAGTTTTGATTTGCATTTCTCTAATAATTAGTGACGTTGAGCATATGGTCACATTCTTTATACGTTCTTATCTCCTTTATTGCTTTTCTTTATAATATGCTCCCATTCTTAGCCCAAGATCAGAAATACTCAACTAAAGATTTCATTTAAGTTCTGTGACTTACATGCTTCAGTCAATATCAGGTTGAACAAGCCACTTGCTCTTCCTGCATCTAAGCTTTCATCAGCAAAACGGAGATAATTATTTCTTAGTCCGTGCCTACAGAGTTGATTGGACTTCCTAAATATCTAGTTGATTTGAAGTGAAGTTTTTCTAGCCATCATAACATCCAATCACTAAGCAATCACCAAATGTCCACCCCATTTGATTATTTAGAAATTTGAAGTAATGAATAACCTTTTTGAGCCCTGTCACCTGGTCCTGTTAAGAAGAGAATAATGTCTTTTCATTGATGTATCTCTAATGTCATAAGAGTGGGAGTAGATATTGTGAAGCATAAGCAAACTGCTCCCTGGACATCTGGCATTTCTTTGAAATTGTGTGTTTTATCTCTAAAATTCAGATAAATTTCATCTTCTACTCCCCCCACCAAAAAAAAAGGAAGAGGAGTATAATATCGGCTCTGCCACTCAAGGGATCCAACCCATCTCTAAGTGGCAGACCAGTAAATATACTCATCCTGATGGGCCCATAATCCCAGTCTTTTTGAAAGGCTGGGATATAAGTTGTAGGGTAGGATATGGAAGACATCAATTATGCTGCCTGAATGGTACAAATAAATCTCATCTAAGAGAGGGAAATTCAAATAGACACTGTGTACTTAGGAGAAAAAAATACAACACACATAAAACATTTTCAAGAAATAAGATAGTTGACATTTTGATCAATCAATCTTAGCTATTAAACACCACCATCTCTGCCAAGTTAATTACTTGCAAAGGAAGAGCCAGTCCTGGCCAAGAGCAGCGCCGCCAGCATCCGGCTCTGCAATCACATTATGGAAGGGAAAAAACCCCAAAACTCAGGGAGACAAGGCAAAGCCCAAAGAAATGAAAAATGCTAGGTGTGCAGGATTTTTCCTTAGCCATCTCAGCACCCTCGCTGCCTGAGGGAAAGCTTCAGGCAGAGGAGGGGCCCGCTGGCTGTCAGATGAGCTGTCACCTTCTCTCTCCATACACAACACAGGTCAGCTCATCCCTCAGATGGCTGGTGGGAAAATGGCAGCTCCTCCAGAACTTCCCTTGGCCATGCTTCACCCTGGTGGGCACCCATCCTAGGCTCTGGTCCCATGCTCGTTTCAGGGGTAACTGCCCAGAGACCAGAGAGCTCTGCTAAGACTCTGAAGCTGCCACTCACGGGAAAGGGGGAGTGAGGTCCATTCCATGTAGATGGTGGCAGGTAGGGCAAAAGGAATAAATACTGGCTTCATGTGGGGCTCAGTGGCCAAGGCGTTTCACTTAGGGAGGATTTGGGGGAGGAAAGCCCTGGTGAATCTTTTCTTCCAAAGTATATGAAGGAATGGGAAAAGTCTTATATCCTATCCTGAGCCACAAAGACAGTTCAAGTATTGAATATTTTCCTAGAGGCAGAGCAGATCAGGTTTTGAAAAGCCTGGATTTTAAATCATTTGAGGGAGAGTTCCTCTTTAAAAAATATAATACAGAACTAAGCACAGGATCTTAAAAGAAAAGCCCTGGCAGGGGCTGAAACATGGGAGGTTATATGTATATTCACCTGTGTCTTTTGGAATGTGCTTAACAACTCTTTGAGATTGTCCAGTAGTACCATGAAGCCTTGTGGGCACTACGGGGTGGGCTCAAGGCAGAGGGACGAATTTCACTGAAAATCCCCTCCAATTCTGTTATTCCTGCCGGGCTGGCTTTAGGATTCCGGGTTCTGAACTCAGTTCAGCTATTAATTCTCAGGGTCACTATTATGGGTCTTTGTCTTTCCAAAATTCGTATGTTGAAGTCCCAACCCTCAGTGCCTCAGAAAGTGACTTTATTTGAAGATAGAGTCTTTACAGAGGCAATCAAGTTAAGATGAGCTCATGAGGGTGGGCCCTGATGCAACTGACTGGTATCCTTATAAAAGGCGGGGGATATTGGAGGCAGACACACACATAAAAAGAACACCATGTGAACATGAAAGCAGACATGGGGTGATGCTACTACAAGCCAAGAATTCCAGAGATGGCCAGCAAACCCCCAGAAGCTAGGGGAGAGGCAGGGAACTGATCCTTCCTCACAGGCCTCAGAAGGAAGCAACCGTGCCAACACTTTGATCTTGGACTTCTAGCCTCCAGAGCTGTGAGACAATAAATGTCTGTTGCTTAAGCCTCTGAATTTGTGGTACTCTGTTATAGCACCCCTTTCAATCTAGTATAGTCAATGGGTACATCTCTCCTCTCCATCATTTGCCATAAAACGAAGACCAAAATCATGCTCTTCAGCACCTAAGCTGCAAGGTAGCAACCCGAACAGAAATATGAGATATGAGCTCTTCTCTGTACTATTTGTAAGAAGTAACGCATAACTACTGTTTCTCTAAACATGTCTGCCAAAAGGTCCTCTTTTATTTGCCCGATCGCTTTACTAATGATTTTATTCAAGTCATCAGTCATCATATGAGAGAAAATTTTGATAAATTTTTCTTGAATGCCCTCAGTGATTCTTGCAGTCTTGGCCTTCATCCCAGGAAGGGACAGCAAGCATTTATTGAGCACTTATTGTTCAGCTGCTGGGCCAGGGCCTGGGAAACAAAACTTCGTAGGACAGAGACAGGCTTTCAAGGAATTGTAGTGTGGTGAGAAAACAAACCTAGCAAGAGCCATGATACAGCCTGGTCATTGCCACAATGTGATGTTTATAAAGTGCTATGGAAGCTCAGAGTAAGAAGAATCCCTGCAGGACTGTTTTAGAGGAAGCAATATTTCACTTGGGCTTTGAAGGATGAATAAGAGTTTACCAGGCAGAGAAAGCGGGATTCAGAAGGAAAAACATGGACAGTTTGAAGTATGCTGAATGAATTAGTGTGTGCAGTGCAGTGGTTAGATTAGAGAGAAGAACATTAAAGCAAGGGCAGAACAGGAGCTCATGGCAGGAGTGAGTAGAAGAGGGGCAGGAGTTGGGGGCAGGAATTCTCATGTCAGAATCTCTCTTCTGCGTCTTTCTTGAGATCCGATGTTAATGCATATCTCTAGGAAGCCTGACTTGGGTTTGGTCCTTGAGAAGGCTCTGCTGATTTCCTCACTTTGGACTAATCTAGAATAAAAAACCACACAGGCGTGGAGTTGGGAGAAAGGTGGGAAAGGAGTGGGAGAAGGAGGGGCCTGGCCTCTGTTAAGTGCCGAGTGTTCACTTTGTAACTTGCAGTTTCCCTTCTGCTCGGGCTCTCAGGTAACCAGAGACCCGGCCCTGGCTCCAAGGCCCCTGTAGGGTTTTCCTGCTTTGGTAGTTTAACCTGGTCAAATTAACCTGTTGTTGACTCTGCAAACACTTCAGGCAGTGTGCTAGGCACTAGGCACACAACCAAAGCCCCTATGAGCAAGTGCCACCTTTTCACCCCAAAGCCAGTTGTTTAAGGGTCGTGGCCCAGTAGGCAAAGCATATACAATGGGGAGCCAGATGTCCTGGCTTTGAGGCCTGGCTGTGCAAACTTTTAAGCTGTGTGACCTTGAGCACGTCACTTGGCGTCTCTAATCTTTGGTTGCTTCATATTTAAAATTCCATCTGTGGTTTTTTTCTCTGTTAAGAGGGTGGAATGAAATGATGGATGTGGAAACAGTTTCTCATCAGAGAAACCCTAGACAACCCTTCTTTGTTACTGTCGCCAGACCAGTTAGGTGAGAAGGAACCCAAGTGTATTCATCATAACTCTCTCTGCGGCAAGTAACAGGAAGCCAAGCCAAGCTGGCCAAAGCGACAAAGGAGCTTATTGACTTGTTCACCTGGGAAGCTCCTGGAGAAGCTCAGAGTCAAAGGAAGAGCCGTGGGATCTCAGCCCCTGGAGCCAGAGACCTGGGTGCTCCGTGACTGCCCTGGTGGCTGCCTGCTTCAGTTGCTCTCCGCCCAAGACTTGCTTTCTCTTTGTGGGGGGCACCATGGGTGCTTGCAGCACAGGCCCGGGAGAGCAGGGGAGGAGGGAAGGATGCTACAGAGAGAGACAGGGGAGCACTGGGGGCAGACACCACCCTGCTGCCCACAGGCTTCTGCAGCGTGACAGCCCCTCACTCAGACAACCTTGTTGCAGGACCTCTTCTGTGACAAACACGTGCTCGGCCCTGGGACAGAGGTCCACTGCACTCCCTGTAGGGTCCCCAGCTCTTCAGTGGACTCCCAGGGACGAGAGACAGGGATGTGGCCGCTCCACCGTGCGAGTGCTTGTGGCTTTAAAGCAGCAAACGAGACAGACGCAGGCAAGGTCCTGCTCATTTTTCACAGAGGCGGATGGAAAAGCAAACAAGAGGTTCAAACTTGAAAGAACCCAACCCAATAGAAATAAAATGTGGGATATCCATACCATGAAACAGAACTTGGCACCAAAAAGGAAGGAAGTAGCTGGTTCATGGTACAATGTGGATAAACCTCAGAAACGTTACACGGAGTAAAAAAAAATTTTAATAAATAAACAAATAAGTAAATTGGTCTACGTTCAAAGAACAAATGAACAAACATTACACTAAGTGAAAGAAGCCAGTCACAAAGACCATGTGTTGTATGAGTCCCTATAAATGCATGATCCCGAATAGGCACAGAGACAGAAAGTAGCTTAGTGGTTTCCAGAGGCTGGAGGGTGCAGTAGTCACGGGAGGCGTGCTGGAAATGTTCTAAAATTAGACTATTGTGATGGTTGCACAACTCTGTAAACATACTAAAATCCATTGCATTGTGTTGTTTAAACGGATGCTTCTTATGATATGTAAAGTATATCTAGGTAAAGCTGCTTTAGGAAAAGCAAACAGGAGTGCTATGTAGAAAATGTAAATAAGGTGATGAAGTGGAGCATGACTTCATGGTTACTCTAGATGGAGAAGTCACAAAGACCTCTCTCTGAAGAGGCGACACGAAAACTGCGGTCTGAGTGACAGGAAGGAGCCAGCCCTGCAGAGAGCTGGAGGAATCTGACTGCAGACAGAAAGGACAGCTAGCCAAAGGCCTTGAAGCAGAAACAAGCTTAGTGCTGTCAGGGTGGGTGGGTGTGTGAGGAAGGTAGGGGCCAGATCATTCGACTCTTGTGTACACTGGAGAGAGGGGTGGATTTTATTCCAAGAAAAGTCACTGGAGGGCTTAAGAAAGGGAGCAGCATAATCTCAGTTTCGTTTTTGAAAAATCATTCTGGCTGCTGTGGGGAGAATGGATTGTCAGGGGCTAGTACTCAATTTTTTGTGATTGATTAAGGGCAAAATATTAAAAAAGAAAAATAAATAAATAGGATTGAATCTCTGCCTCAAAGGAGCTACAGTGGAGTGGAAGAAATGATACATATAGACACCCATCAATCTCAGAAGGAGTAACATGTAGAAAGTGCTTCTTTCTGAGAAGGAGATGTAGAAAGGGGTGTGGGGACACAGAGGCAGGCACAGTGTGATCTGCTTGGGGAAGAAGCTTGTCAGTAAGGAAAATATTTAATTGGAAAGTGACAGATGAGTAGGAAAAGAAACAAGGGTGGTCTTCTAGCAGCCAAAATCTGATCTTCAAGGCACGGTGGTGAGAACACACAGGTGAGTATTAAGAGAAAGTGTGCCATCCAGTTAATCTATAGAGTAGAAAACAAAATAAGAAGTGACAGGAGATAATACTAATAACAGTTGACACTTATTAAGAGCCGACTATGGTCTAGGCACTGTTTTAACATAAAGCATAGATTAAAATATTTAACTCTCTAAAATATTTAATCCTCTCATATGAGGTAGCAACCATTTGCATTTTGCCCTGTATCAGTCAAGGTCCCCAAAAGAAAGGCACGCTAAATTTAGGACAATTCAAGGGGTGTCTATTTTAAAATGACTATTTACAATGTCGCGGGCAGAAATTAGGGGAACTACACAGCAAAAAGAGGGAGCCATGGGTAGCCATAACTGAACACTCAACAAAGCAAGGCCTAAGAAACAAGGAAAGAGAAAGGTTGCCAGAATCTGGAGGATAGGAAGTCATATAGAGGTCACTTCAAGATAAGCAATGACTTTTAGCCAAGTGATATAGCCACCACGAAGGGTCCTTAAAAGGAGAGAACTAGGGGGCTAAATATCCTGACTGCACCCTCCTCCTTCCCTCGCATCTCCTTCCAGAACTCCCAAGTGGCTGAACACAACCAGAAATCAAAGTGCACAGAGGCCCTGATGATGTGGTCCAAATTGATTGACCTCCAAGTGTAGAAAGCCTACGATAAGAATGGAAAGGTAGGTAGTTAGGTATCTTGCCATAGAGGATCTGGAATTTCAGGTGAGAAGTATGGTATTCATTCAATGTGTAAAGAACAAGCATTGTAGAACTTTCATGGATTGGAGAAGAAAATGACCAGAAACAGGAAAACCAATAAAAAGACTCCTAATTGTCTGAATAAGAGGTAATAACCTGGGGCTTCCCTTGTGGCGCAGTGGTTGAGAGTCCGCCTGCCGATGCGGGAGACACGGGTTCGTGCCCCGGTCCGGGAAGATCCCACGTGCCGCGGAGCGGCTGGGCCCGGGAGCCATGGCCGCTGAGCTTGCGCGTCCCGAGCCTGTGCTCCGCAACGGGAGAGGCCACAGCGGTGAGAGGCCC
>NW_006777671.1:1447149-1471150 GCF_000442215.2 Lipotes vexillifer
GGGGCCAGGTAAAAAAAAGGACTTTTTAAAAAAAAAAAAAAGTCCCCCCCCATTTGGGGGAAAAAAAAAAAAAAAAAAAAAAAAAAAGAGGTAATAACCTGGAGGTTATGGGAGGAATGGAAAGCAGGGACCAATTCTAAAGTTCTTTTTTCAAGAGTAATATTAAAGATCAACTCCACTGGACATGTTAGGTAATGGGATATGATGGGGAATTGGGACAAGGCAAGGAAAGTGACAAAGGTGATATGAGAGTTTTCAACCTGGATACTGAGAAGAGAGTTCTTACAATTAAGGGAAAATATAATGCAATGAAGGCCTGGGTTTGGGGGTGTTATGGTCAAGGCTCTTTCATTTGAGACCCACTTATGCTGACTTAAGTAGAAAAGGGAGAATTTATTATAAAAATGTAGGATTATTACTCAAAAATTAAGGGCAGGAGACAGAGTCAAGAAGGCATACTAGGAGGATGCAGAATTCATGTCTCCTCACAACTAGGGCACCTACCAGGCACCAGTGTGGGACCAGAGACACCCAAGGGAGAGGAACCCAAGGGGGAGAAGTGGAGGCGGGACGGGACTGGTGCCCCTGAGAGGTGTCTGGGGGAAGGAAGGAGTTCCTACATGCAGCAACGGACCCATCCACGGTTAAGGGTCCAGCAGCAACAGGGGAGACTCTGGGGGAGATGGTAGGGGAGGGGCACAAAGGAATGGAAGGGAATGTGGCCAGTGCTTTCCCTGTCCTCTTAGGCACCAGGGAGCCTGTTGGGCTCCCAGGCCTAACCCTCTGGCCTCGGAGCCTCCCTCCTGCCCTGCAAAGCCCAAGCACTGCCCCTACAACCCCACCCAGGGCCCTATCCCCAAACTCCGGAACTCCAAACTCCAGAGGCCCTCCTTTCGATGTGCTGCCTCTCCCTTTCTGCACAGGTCCTAAACAGAGGCCTTGCCCCACCTAGGCCCCGCCCCCAAGGCCTTTTCTGGCTGTAGAGGTCCTGAGCCTAGGCCCTACCCCATGCTCAAACGTCACCCTACTGCCTGCCTATGTCCTGCCCCACACTAAATCCTGCCCCTGCCTAAGTTCCAACCCCCCTCCCGCCTAAACTCCACCCCCATAGCCACAGCATCTTTTTTTTTTTAACATCTTTATTGGAGTATAATTGCTTTACAATGGCATGTCAGTTTCTGCCTTATAACAAAGTGAATCAGTTATACATATACATATGTTCCCATATCTCTTCCCTCTTGCGTCTCCCTCCCTCCCATCCTCCCTATCCCACCCCTCTAGGTGGTCACAAAGCACCATCTGATCTCCCTGTGCTATGCGGCTGCTTCCCACTAGCTATGTATTTTACGTTTGGTGGTGTATATATGTCCATGCCACTCTCTCACTTTGTCACAGCTTACCCTTCCCCCTCCCCATATCCTCAAGTCCATTTTTTTGTTGTTGTTCCCTCTTTTACGTTAGGGTTCTGTTTTACCTTGTTGATTCATTGTTGTTGATTTTTTAATATTTTTATTTTTCCTAATAAATCTTTTAGTTTTCTAATTTTATTTTATTCTTTATACTTTGTTAGTGACTTCTCCTTTTGGGTTGTTCCCCACCCCATCTATTTCTTTTTTTTTTTCTATTATTGTTGTGATTTTATTTTACCTTGTGGCAGTTGTTTCAATTATAGTTTTACTTTTCCTAATATATTTTTTATCTTTCTAATTTTCTTTTGTCTTTTATTCTTTAGTATTGTACTGCTCCATTTTTTCTTTCATTCTTCCTGTTTTTTTTTTTTTTTTAACTGTGCCACAAAGCTTGCAGGATCTTGGTTCCCAGGCCTGAGGTCGGGCCTGAGCTCCTATGGTGGGAGCTCCAAATCCAAACTGCTGGGCTAACACAGAAGCTCAGACCCCAGGGAATATCAATTGGAGTGAGGCCTCCCTGAGGTCCTCATCTCAGCACCAAGACGCAGCTCTATCCAACTGCCTGCAAACTGCAGTGCTAGACAGCTCAGGCCAAACAACCAGTAAGACAGGAATACAGCACCACCCATCAAAAAGAAATATATGAAACTACATAAAAATATGTTATAGACGAAGGAGCAAGGTAAAAACCTACAAGACCAAGTAAATGAAGAGGAGCTAGGCAAGCTACCTGAAAAAGAATTCAGAGTAATGATAGTAAACATGATCCAAAATCTCAGGCAAAAGATGGAGAAAATACAAGAAACATTTAACAAGGATCTAGAAGAACAAAAGAGCAAACAAACAGTCATGAACAACACAATTACTGAAATTAAAAATACTCTACAAGGGGGCTTCCCTGGTGGCGCAGTGGTTGAGAGTCCGCCTGCCGATGCAGGAGACGCGGGGTCGTGCCCCGTTTCGGGAGGATCCCGCGTGCTGCGGAGCGGCTGGGCCCGTGAGCCATGGCCACTGGGCCTGCGCGTCCGGAGCCTGTGCTCCGCAAATGGGAGAGGCCACAACAGTGAGAGGCCCGCATAACGCAAGAAAAAAAAAAAAAAAAAAAATACTCTACAAGGAATCAATAACAGAATAACTGAGGCAGAAGAACAGATAAGTGAGCTGGAAGATAAAATGGAAGAAATAACTGCTAGGGAGCAGAATAAAGAAAAAAGAATGAAAAGAATTGAGGACAGCCTCAGAGACCCCTGGGACAACATTAAATGCACCAACATTTGAATTATAAGGGTCCCAGAAGAAGAAGAGAAACCGAAAGGGCCTGAGAAAGTATTTGAAGAGATTATAGTCAAAAACTTCCCTAACATGGGAAAGGAAATAGTCAATGTACTCCAGGAAGCACAGAGAGTCCCATGCAGGGTAAACCCAAAGAGAAACACTCCAAGACACATATTAATCAAACTATCAAAAATTAAATACAAAGAAAAAATATTAAAAGCAGCAAAGGAAAAACAACAAATAACATACAAGGGAATCCACATAAGGTTAACAGCTGATTTTTCAGCAGAAACTCTGCAGGCCAGAAGGGAGTGGCCGGACATATTTAAAGTGATGAAAGGGAAAAACCTACAACCAAGATTACTCGACCCAGCAAGGATCTCATTCAGATTCGATGGAGAAAGTAAAACCTTTACAGATAAGCAAAGTTAAGAGAATTCAGCACCACCAAACCAGCTTTAAAACAAATACTAAAGGAACTTCTGTAGGCAGGAAATACAAGAGAAGGAAAAGACCTACAATAACAAACCCAAAAACAATTAAGAAAATGGAAATAATAACATATATATCCATAACTACCTTAAATGTAAATGGATTAAATGCTATAACCAAAAGACACAGACTGGCTGAATGGATACAAAAACAAGACCTGTACATGTGCTGTCTACAAGAGACCCACTTCAGACCTAGGGACACATACAAACTGAAAGTGAGGAGATGGAAAAAGATATTCCATGCAAATGGAAATCAAAGGAAAGCTAGAGTAGCAATTCTCATATCAGACAAAATAGACTTTAAAATAAAGTCTATTACAAGAGACAAAGAAGGAGACTACATAATGATCAAGGGATCTATCCAAGAAGGTGTAACAATTGTAAATATTTATGCACCCAACGCAGGAGCACCTCAGTACATAAGGCAAATGCTAACAGCCATAAAATGGGAAATCGACAGTAACATAATCATAGCAGGGGACTTTAACACCCCACTTTCACCAATGGACAGATCATCCAAAACGAAAATAAATAAGGAAACACAGCTTTAAATGACACATTAAACAAGATGGACTTAAGTGATATTTATAGGACATTCAATCCAAAACCAACAGAATACACTTTCTTCACAAGTGCTCATGGAACATTCTCCAAGATAGATCATATCTTGGGTCACAAATCAAGCTTTGGTAAATTTAAGAAAATTGAAATCGTATCAAATATCTTTTCCAACCACAATGCTATGAGACTAGATATCAATTACAGGAAAAAAAAAAAAAAAACACTGTAAAAAATACAAACACATTGAGGCTAAACAATATGTTACTAAATAACCAAGAGATCACTGAAGAAACCAAAGAGGAAATCAAAAAATACCTAGAAACATATGACAATGAAAACACAACCACCCAAAACCTATGGGATGCAGCAAAAGCAACTCTAAAAGGAAAGTTTATAGAAATATAATCCTACCTCAAGAAACAAGAAACATCTCAAATAAACAACCTAATCTTACATCTAAAGAAATTCGAGAAAGAAGAACAAAAAAATCTAAAGTTAGCAGAAGGAAAGAAATCATAAAGATCAGATCAGAAATAAATGAAAAAGAGATGAAGGAAAAGATAGCAAAGATCAATAAAACTAAAAGCTGCTTCTCTGAGAAGATAAACAAAATCAATAAACCATCAGCCAGACTCATCAAAAAAAAAAAAAGGGAGAAAACTCAAATCAGCAGAATTAGAAATGAAAAAGGAGAAGTAACAACTGACACTGCAGAAATACAAAGGATCATGAGTGATTACTACAAGGAACTAGATGCCAATAAAATGGACAACCTGGAGGAAATGGACAAATTCTTAGAAAAGCACAACCTTCTCAGACTCAAGCAGGAAGAAATAGAAAATATAAACAGACCAATCACAGCACTGAAATTGAGACTGTGATTAAAAATCTTCCAACAAACAAAAGCCCAGGACCAGATGGCTTCATAGGTGAATTCTATCAAACATTTAGAGACGAGCTAACACCTATCCTTCTCAAACTGTTCCAAAATATAGCAGAGGGAGGAACACTCCCAAACAAATTCTACAAGGCCACCATCACTCTGATACCAAAAGCAGACAAACATGTTACAAAAAAAGAAAACTACTGACCAATATCACAGATGAACATAGATGCAAAAATACTCAACAAAATACTAGCAAACAGAATCCAAAAGCACATTAAAAGCATCATACACCATGATCAAGCGGGGTTTATCCCAGGAATGCAAGGATTCTTCAATATATGCAAATCAATCAATGTGATACACCATATTAACAAACTGAAGAATAAAAACGATATGATCATCTCAATAGATGCAGAAAAAGCTTTTGACAAAACTTAACACCAATTTATGATAAAATACTCTCCAGAAAGTGAGCGTAGAGGGAACCTACCTCAGCATAATAAAGGCCATATATGACAAACCCACAGCCAACATTGTTCTCAATGGTGAAAAACTGAAAGCATTTCCTCTAAGATCAGGAACAAGACAAGGATGTTCACTCTCACCACTACTATTCAACATAGTTTTGGAAGTCCTAGCCACAGCAATCAGAGAAGAAAAAGAAATAAAAGGAATACAAATTGGAAAAGAAGAAGTAAAACTGTCACTGTTTGCAGATGACATACTATACATAGAGAATCCTAAAAATGCCACCAGAAGACTACTAGAGCTAATCAATGCCTTTGGTAAAGTAGCAGGATACAAAATTAATGCACAGAAATCTCTTGCATTCCTATACACTAATGATGAAAAATCTGAAAGTGAAATTAAGGAAACACTCTCATTTACCATTGCAACAAAAAGAATAAAATACCTAGGAATAAACCTTCCTAAGGAGACAAAAGACCTGTATGCAGAAAACTATATGACACTGGTGAAAGAAATTAAAGATGATACAAACAGATGGAGAGATATACCATGTTCTTGGATTGGAAGAATCAACATTGTGAAAATGACTATACTACCCAAAGCAATCTACAGATTCAATGCAATCCCTATCAAACTACCACTGGCATTTTTCACAGAACTAGAACAAAAAATTTCACAATTTGTATGGAAACACAAAAGACCCCGAATAGCCAAAGCAATCTTGAGAAAGAAAAATGGAGCTGGAGGAATCAGGCTCCCAGACTTCAGACTATACTACAAAGCTACAGTAATCAAGACAGTATGGTACTGGCACAAAAACAGGAATATAGATCAACTGAACAAGATAGAAAGCCCAGAGATAACCCCACTCACATATGGTCACCTTATCTTTGATAAAGGAGGCAAGAATATACGATGGAGAAAGACAGCCTCTTCAATAAGTGGTGCTGGGAAAACTGGACAGCTACATGTAAAAGAATGAAATTAGAACACTTCCTAAAACCATACACAAAAATAAACTCAAAATGGATTAGAGACCTAAATGTAAGGCTAGACACTGTAAAACTCTTAGAGGAAAACATAGGCAGAACACTCTATGACATAAATCACAGCAAGATCCTTTTCACCCACCTCCTAGAGAAATGGAAATTAAAACAAAAATAAACAAATGGGACCTAATGAAACTTAAAAGCTTTCGCACAGCACAGGAAACCATAAACAAGATGAAAAGACAACCCACAGAACAGGAAAAAATATTTGCAAATGAAGCAACTGACAAAGGATTAATCTCCAAAATATACAAGCAGTTCATGCAGCTCAATATTAAAAAAACAAACAACCCCATCAAAAAATGGGCAGAAGACCTAAATAGACATTTCTCCAAAGAAGAAATACAGACTGCCAACAAACACATGAAAGGATGCTCAACATCACTAATCATTAGATAAATGCAAATCCAAACTACAATGAGGTGTCACCTCACACCAGTCAGAATGGCCATCATCAGAAAATCTACAAATGATAAGTACTGGAGAGGGTGTGGAGAAAATGGAAGCCTCTTGCACTGTTGGTAGAAATGTAAATTGATACAGCCACTATGGAGAACAGTATGGAGGTTCCTTAAAAAACTAAAAATAGACCTACCATATGACCCAGCAATCCCACTACTGGGTATAGACACTGAGAAAACCATAATTCAAAAAGAGTTATGTACCACAGTGTTCATTGCAGCACTATTTACAATAGCTAGGACATGGAATCAACCTAAGTGTCCATCGACAGATGAATGGATAAAGAAGATGTGGCACATATATACAGTGGAATATTACTCAGCCATAAAAGGGAACGAAATTGAATTATTTGTAGTGAGGTGGATGGACCTAGTGTCTGTCATACAGAGTGAAGTAAGTCAGAAAGAGAAAAATAAATATCGTATGCTAGCACATACATGTGGAATCTAAAAAAAAAAAAAAAAGGGGGGTTCTGATGAACCTTGGGGCAGGACAGGAATAAGGACACAGACATATAGAATGGACTTGAGGACACAGGGAGGGGGAAGAGTAAGCTGGGACAAAGCAAGAGAGTGGCATTGACATATATGAACTACCAAGTGTAAAATAGGTAGCTACTGGGAAGCACTGCATGGCACAGGGAGATCAGTTTGGTGCTCTGTGACCACCTAGAGGGGTGGGATAAGGAGGTTGGGAGCGAGACGCAACAGGGAGGGGATATGGGGATGTACGTATGCATATAGGTCATTCACTTTGCTATACAGCAGGATCTAACACAACACTGTGAAGCAATTATACTCCAGTAAAGTTGTTTAAAAAAAATAAAGGCAGAAATTTTAGCTGAACCTCAGAAGGGACTAGAATCAGGAATGGGCAATACATCAGACACCATGTTGCTCCTTGGTGGTGCTGGGTCATCCCAAGTCTGCGCGACTCACATCCCTGCCTCACTTTGTTCCATTTGTGTCTCTTTTCACAAATCAGATTTCTCTGCATCTCTAGGCCCATGATTGAAAATGGCAGCTTCAGTTCTGAGTTTATATCACTTCCCAGTTCAGCCAGAGCAGTCTGGTGCCTGCCATCATTCCATATCCTTAAGAGACTGGCTCCAACTAGCTATGGCCAAGGGTGCAGGATCATGTAGTTCAAGCCCACCCTGGACTTGAGGAAGTTCTCAGAGGAGGTCCATGTGCTGGCCGGAAATGCCTGAGAGGTGAGGGAAAGATGAGCTCACTGCTGGTCATTTCCAGGGGAAGATGCATGCAGAATGTCTTCATTGGTATAGCTAACAAGCTATAATTATCTCAATCCAAAATGAGAGCGCGAGTTGGAGGATAATCAGGGGTAGTGAAATAGAGGTGACAACTGAAGGCAAATTTTAAAAGAGGGGATAGAGAGAAAAGGGCCAAAAAATGAACCCTGGAGAATGTTTTAGTTTCCAGGACAAAATGAAGGATATCAGTGAAGGATACTAGTAAAGAATACAGAAGAGGGTCTGCGGGAAGGTAGAAAAAAAGACAGAGAATGGAGAATCTTGGCCTCAGGAAGGGAAGCAGAGCTGCTGACCCACAGGGCCACCTGCTCTGGAAACTGTGAGCTTCTGGAGGGCAGGGGCTGAATCTGTCTCTCTAGGAGCGGGCACAATACCTAGTGAGGAGCTAAATAAATATCTGTTGATTTGAACAAAGATGGCAAAGAAAGAGAATAGCTATAATATTTAGCAAGAATGAGGTCTTCAGTGACTTGTAAGAAAGCAATTACGTTAGAACATAAAGGCAAAATCAGGATGAAAGGAAGGCGTGGGCACAGCCTAATCATTTAGAAATTTTGATGCTAGAAGAGTGAAATGAGTTGAAAAGGAAGCAGAGTTAAAGGAATGACTGATTACTATTATTATTATTTCTTTTGTGTTTTATTTTTCATGATAGAAGAGACTTGTACATATTTGGGAAAAAAGACAGTCAAGATGGGTACATTGAACATATATTCAAGACATGAGCAATTAATGGAACAGTCTTAAAGAAGGTGGGAGAAGGTGAGAGAGACTTCAGAAATCAGACAGAACTCTTCTCAGAGATCAAAGAGAAGAAAAGGGGCCTAAAGATACAAGGAAAATTTGAAATAGAGAAGTGCAACGTTGGGGAAGTTTCCCCATGTACCCTCAATTTCCCGTTGATGCAGGAATTCTCTTGTTGGTTTGCCTGGGGCAGGGTTGGAGGCTGGGGTGTTGGAGATTTAGAACTGTAACCAAGCAAACAGTATTACCCAGCAATAAGAGGCCAGCTAAAGCTAGTGTGACGCCATTTGTTAAGGCCTCAGTTCATACAACACCAAGATATGCTTCAGTGAAATTCAGCGGTTTGGGAGCTGAAGCAAAGTCCAGTGGTGATCCCTGGGAATAGACGCCAACAGATTCCAAGGTGGTAGCAAAGTGCCTGTTGAAAGAGCTTAGCCAGGAGTCAGAGTGGTAGATAAGCCTGATGGATGGAGAGCCTGAGGCACTGGTGATCCGAGTGAGGGAGAAGCACAGACAGGGAAAAAATGGGAAGCTGTCTCAGAGGAGAAAGTGTTTGCTCTCAAACTCAAAAGTACTAAGCCATGGTAAAGGTCAGGACACCAACATGCCAAGGAATGGCTCCAGCTCTTAAAAAACAGCTGAAAGCACAAAGGAATTAAGAAACATCTTGTGGGCTTCCCTGGTGGCGCAGTGGTTGAGAGTCCGCCTGCCAATGCAGGAGACACGGGTTCGTGCCCCGGTCCGGGAAGATCCCACATGCTGCGGAGCGGCTGGGCCCGGGAGCCATGGCCGCTGAGCCTGTGCGTCCAGAGCCTGTGCTCCGCAATGGGAGAGGCCACAACAGTGAGAGGCCCGCGGACCGCCAAAAAAAAAAAAAAAGAAACATCTTGTAAGCTTCTGTTTACCACCATGGAGAGACCCCGTGCTCCTGAAGGGCTGTCGCTACAGAGGCCTCTAATCTCCATGGCTGTTGGTTCCCCCAAATCCCAATGTTAGGAAAGTAGGCATTAAAGTTCACCCTACCATGTGAGGAAAAGTGAAAGGGAAATAATATACAAATCATATATACAGTGTGATTACAACTATGGGGAAATACTTTATAGAAAGAGGAGAAAGGAATGGGAAATTGGGAAAAGTAATCAAAAATGAATGCTTTTGATCCTGGGGGAAATGCAACTATGGATGATTTGTTAGTTTCCATTCTTTTCTTTTTCTTTCTTTTTTTTCCCCATCATTTTCATTTCTGTGGGAGAAGCATTGTTGTTCCAAGGAAAGCTCGGAAAGTTTTGGAGTCAGGAGCACAATTACAGTCACTCACAGTTATGGACCACCCACCAAGCATGAGGCATTGTGCTTGGTTCTTTACATATATTACTTTTAATCCTTACAACAATCCTTGTAGTTACTATTACCCCTGTTTCAGATGTGAAAAGTGAAACTTGAAAATGATAAGGAACATTGCCAAGTCCAAGACCCATCTGTATTCTGTCTGCTTTAACTTACAGCCACTTCAATTCTACTCTGACTCTTTCTTATTATATGTCTGACCTTAGGCAAAATATTTAACCTCTTTGAGGCTCAGTTGCTTCACCTGTAATCATTAAACACACACACACACACACACACACACACACACACACACACACACACAGGAAAATGAATTTACCACCAGCTCAAAATCTGTATCAGAGCTACCAAAGTAAAGGAGATTAAATCAGCTCATGGGAGTGGACTGCAAGGAAATGGGCTTTCCAGGGCACTAGAAAATGTGAAGCCTTGTTCTATGGACCTAGTTATGCTGCTTGGCTGAAGAACCAAGAGGGTACAATGTTTGTAAACATTCTCTTTACTAGAAATACAAAGGTTGTTAGTTTAGGTTTTTCTAGGATGATGTTGTAAGCCCAAATATAAAAGGGCAGCAGTGGAGCAAGAATTGAACTGTTTTTCTAACTCCAGTGGGCCCTTACTTACACAGAGAGTGTCACTGGCAGTTGAGCCGCCCATAGGAACTTCAGGGCAAAGGGAGAGCTCATCTAGGTGAGCTGTACCTGCTCTGGTGTTCAGCCCAGTTCTGTACCCAGGGTGAATAAGTCAGGCCTGATGGGGGAGGTGTGTGCAACAGCAGTGCTAGGGAGATGTCCTCCCACTAATCTGCAACTCACCTGAAATATTACAAATACCTATTTCAAAGAGTTGTTCAGATTAAAAAGAATATCTTTAAAGTACTTGATACAAAAGCCCTGCAGAAAATATGACCTCATTAAATGGTAGCTTTTATTGCTGTTTTTCAAAATTTTTATATTGAGCTTATATTAACTTTTACGGGTAAGAAAATGAATATTTAAATGTGCTTACGTTTCAGCTGCAGTTATTGGTTACAGATTAGAACTTCGATTAGTTGTTACATTGAGGGAAAGATACCTTTTACATTATACATTTTTGTTTGGCTACACGTGGAGCACATAGGAATTGTTCTGGTTTTGGGGGGTTTTTTTCCAAAATAATTTTTTTCTTGAAAACCTCATTATCAATATCCTCTTTCTGAGGCTAAGGTACCTCTTGGGCATTCCTTTCCATGAGCCATTCCAGAGAAATCTGGTTAAAATAAAATGTGGGCAACAGAATTAGAAACCCAAACATCAATCACAATAGCAGGTAAAAGTGTTGCCAAGACACAATAGCTGAGAGGTGGAAGCAATTCGAATGTCCATCAATGGATGAATGGATAAAGAAAATGTGGCATATGTATATAATGGAATATTATTCACCCTTAAAAAGGAAGGAAATTCTGTCACATGCTACAATGTGGATGAACTTTGAGGACCTTATGCTAAGTGAAATGATCCAGTCACAAATAGACAAACACCATATGATTCCACTTACATGAGGTATCTAAAGTAGTCAAATTCATAGAAACAGAGAATAGACTGGTGGTTACCAGGGGCTGGTGGCGGAGGCAGGTGAGGGAAGGGGACAGTTGTTTAATGGGTATAAAGTTCCAGTTTTGCAAGATGTGTTAGTTAGGGTTCTCCAAAGAGAGAGAGAGATTTATTAGGAAGAATTGGCTCGGGCCTCCCTGGTGGCGCAGTGGTTGAGAGTCCGCCTGCCGATGCAGGGGATACGGGTTCGTGCCCCGGTCTGGGAGAATCCCACATGCCGCGGAGCGGCTGGGCCCGTGAGCCATGGCCGCTGAGCTTGCACGTCCGGCAACGGTAAAGGCCACGACAGTGAGAGGCCCACATACCGCAAAAAAAAAAAAAAAGAATTGGCTCACGCAATTATGGAAGTTGAAAAGTCCCATGATCTGCCATCAGCAAGCTGGAGATCTAGGAATGCCCAAGCTGTAATACCAATCCAACGGTAGTAGAAGAAAATCAATGTTAGTATGCAGGCAAGAAGGAGACAAATCTCCTTTCTCCACTCTTTGCTCTATCCAGGCCCTGAACAGATGATACCCACCCACATTGGAGAGGGCAATTTACTGAGTCCACCAATTCAGATGAATCTCATCAGAAACGCCCTCACAGACACGCCCAGAAATAGTGTTTTAATCTCTGCACTCCATGGTCCAGTGACATTGATACATAAAATTAATCATCACACAAGATGAAAAGTTCAGGAGATCTGTTTCACAACAATGTGAATATACTTAACACTAGTGAACTCTAAACTTAAAATTGGTTAAGATAGTAAAAAAAAAAAAAAAGTTAATGGATACAATTACCAATAAAATCAAGTCAAAAGATCTTTAAAAAAAGAAATTCCCTTGAATGTGTATAAAAGTAAATTTGAACCATTCAAAAAAAACAAAACAAAAAAAGTAATACCAAAGGAATGAAACCACCAAAGGGCAGAAGATGTTACTGAAGGCAAAAGGAGGGGTGTGGGGTAAGGCCTGTCCAAGCAGGCAAGTCCTGCCCACATCACCCAGGTGACAGTAGAAGGAGGATGTGTGGGCTCAGGCTGCCTGCCAACCCTGTATGAGAATTCAGGCCTTTTCCAGATCGGTCAGCAGAGCAAATGCCTTCTTTTCCTGCCCTGACTCCCTGAGTTCCAGCTGCCTGTTTGGTATCTGCAGGGGGCCCACCTGCATCTCCTCAAGCAAACACATCAACTAGCCCCACTAGAATGTCAGCCCACAAAAATCCCCATTTGCCTAAACCAGATGAGTCTTGGTCATGCTTTGTGCATCACTAATATACCACCTGCTGCCTCAGACACTTGAGTCCAGGACAGCTCTCCCCACACTCTGAGAATCCAAATCATGAGCCTTGACCAGGAAAATGATTAACTATGCCAGTGGAAAATTTTCATAGGAAGATTAAAGTAAGAAATTTCATTAGCCAGAATGCTTCTGACTGCAAATAACAGAAAAGTCTGACTCAAACTATTTAAAGGTTAAGGAAATGTATTATTACATAATAAGTCAAAGTTAAGTCAATAAATAGGATAGGCTCCAGGTGTAGTTAATCAGAAACTCAACATTGTCATCAAAGACCTAGATTGCTTCAATTTCTACTCCGCCATCTAGGTATTAGTTTCCTACTCAGGCTGGTGGCAAGATGTCTCTACCGTTCTAGCTGTCGTATTCAGAGAGAATATGCCTAGAGGAAGAAGAGCAGCTGCCTCTTCCTCTATTCTCTTTCTTAGAGCTGGAAAGCTTTCCCTGTAAGCCCTTAGCATACTTCCCCTCTCATCCCATTGGCCAGAAAATGGGACCACATGTCCATTGCTAAATTATTCACTACAGGAAGAATATTTTTACTACACGTGTCTGAGTTTAATTATTTCAAGAGATCATGGTGTCCACTATACAATGTAAATAAGGCCATCAAATAAACACAGCTATTATATCAAATGCTTGACCCAGAACCTTTCAGAGCATGGCTACGATGCTCCCTCTGACCCACTGTCACCCCGACTCTCCATCTCAACTCACTTCCAATACTCCCAAGTTCTCAGCATTGAAGTCACTCACCTGGGAGAGATAGGGGGAAAAGAATGTCGTGGTTGGGCACGTGGTGGTGCAGTGGTTGAGAGTCCGCCTGCTTATGCAGGGGACACGGGTTCGTGCCCCAGTCCGGGAAGATCCCACACGCCGCGGAGCAGCTGGGCCCGTGAGCCATGGCCGCTGAGCCTGCGCGTCCGGAGCCTGTGCTCCGCAACGGGAGAGGCCACAACAGTGAGAGACCCGCGTACTGCAAAAAACAAAAAAAGAATGTCATGGTCAAATATAATTGGGAAATGTATACTCCATATCTCAGAGATTCATGGTTATCAGTTCATTTGTTAAAAGTTCTGTAGAGTCTGGCAGATTGCTTAATCTATAATTTCACAAATTTATCTATGCATTTTTTACCAGGCGATTTAAAATTATCATTCTGTGGAATCAATGCTCCTCAAACTTGAAGAAATTTGAGTTAAGACATGGTCTTTCTTGGAAACAGGAAATATTTGATCCTTGATCCCTAAAGTCTCAGCTTAAAAAGCAGCTCTTCCTGGAAGCCCAGCACCCACCCAGCTGAGGGAGGACTAAAGCACTGATCCCACTGTCTTGTAATTACCTGTTCTTGAACTTTTGACCCCACTATCTGAGCTCTTTGAGGTCAGGAATGGTGTCTTGTTCACGGCTGTATATGCAACACCCAGCATGGTGGCCAGCATAGCAAAGGGACTGGATGTTTCTTGGAAAAATCCAATGGCCCACCTATGGTTTTACCCAAAGGTAAGGATATAAACTAGGATGAGGCCAAGATAAACAAATACTGATCTCAGCCTTTCTAATCCACTCTTCTCTGTGTAATCACTGAGCACCTCTCCAAGATTGCTGAGGAGCTAAATTTTTCCAGAAACTCCAGTCAGCACAAAGGAAGCCTTTGTTCATGGACTGCACCTCTGCACCCAGAGTCCTCTGGAGGGAGTCTCAGCCCTTCCAGGCCTGTCACCCCTGTCTGAGGACTCAGGAGGAGACTGTGCTCTGCCTCGCAATTGGGCCTTTGGGGCTGCCTCATGACCCTCACACCACTTCCATAAATGGAAGATGATAATCCTCTGGAAAGAGGTCATCAAGTCTGTAAAAGTGCCTAGAGCATGTTGGAAGAGTGGTCTTTCCTAAGTACAAAGTAACATTATAATTAGCAAAAAAAAAAAAAAAAAGAAGCAGGCCTCCAGCTGGCATGGTCCAAATGCATCAGATGTGCGGGCCTCAGGGTAGGGCTGAGTAAGGGGAAATAGAAAGGTGACTTGCTTCCCTTCTCTAGTGGTACAGACGATGTTGACCCTGTGGGAGCTAGATGGTGAGCTGTTGACATGAACATTCTTGTGAACATAATAATACAAGATTATCGCCCACTTCTCTTCCTCCTTCCAAACAGAAATGAGTTTGGGTTCGGGCATCCACCCTCTTTCAAACAGCTGTGATTTTCAGGGGAAGCTGATGGCAATCCCAGCTCCAGATGGTGACTCTGGTTTGTCTATAAGCCAACCGTGGTGGACCTATTCCATCAGGCAAGGCTTTATTTAGGAATGGGCATGTGACCCAATTCTGAGCAATTAAGTGTAAGGGTGAAATCTGCTAGGAAGCTTCTGGGAAAGTTTCCTTGTTCTAAAAAAAAGAAAGGAAAAAAAAACAAACAAACAGGAAATTCGTTCTTCCTCTGGTTATTACTGGCACAAGGGTGATGGCTGGGACTGCAGCAGCCATTTTATCACCAGTCTGAGGATAAAGCCAACACCAAGGTGGCAGAATGGAGAGAAGGAAACATCCTAGGTCTTTGATGAGCAGCCTGAGGTCATACTATAACTGCAACCCATGCCAGCCTTCTTACTGTGTGAGCAAACATTTTATCATTGTTTTACTTTTGTTTTATATGTACTATGGCCAAAAGCTTCCTGACTAAGTTAAATATACAGGGCCCCAAGGCCAGGTCTTGTGCATTCTATGTCCAATCGATTTGGCTTTTCTCCCCAGGGTTGGGTAGTGGACACCACCAACCAGTGTGAACTGAGACTATGGCTCTAGAAGAAGCTGGTTGGGATTTTTATGTCACAGGTGAAACCCTCAGACCTATGTAGGCCTTGTTCCCAAGGTCCACCCACTGCAAAGTGCAAAGTGGTCTCTCCTCCTGCCCAAGAGGAGAGTGAGATAAAAAGCTCATTTACCCCTGCTCCCTGTGAGAAAAGATGAAGTTTCTGCCCAAATATGTGAAAACAGCTCTATCCTTCTCAGCTGAGTTGGGGGAGGGATGTGGTCAGAAGACCTTAAGCCAATGAGCTAGACCAGAGCAGAGTCTGGTCTGAGGCAGAGATTGGGCAAGTATGATGGACTTAGTTTGGATGATATTATTTTGGTTTGTTCCCAGGGCAGATAATATATTGTGCAAAATATATAAACTAGGTAAGGTTGAAGGTGGATGGACATGGCTGTCCACTGACCCTCTTATTTCTTACAGACTCTTGACTGAAATTAGAGGTCTTGGCAATTAACCAAGAATGAGATGCCTGCCTGATCAGAGCTGTGCAGAACTGCGAGTACAATGCAAGTACATCCCCAGTCATGGAAGCTCACAGAAATTACATGCATTCTTGATAATTCAATAATTCTGTCACTCAGGAAGCTGTACCCTCTGTCCTCATATCCAAGTTCTGGGCTTTAGAATTCTCACATGCTAGCCCTGGGCAATGTTTCCTTCTCCTGTGCTTGCCTTGCAAGGGAGTTTTCCATGAGTATCTACTCAGGGGTTTGTGTGGGCCTCACTCCAGCACTCCCCAGCCATGCGAACAGGCAGGAACCTCATCTTACTAAGTTCTAATGTCTCCATTTCAGTTTCCTCACTAAAAGGCAAATTCCCAATGGCAGGGTTTTTCTTTTGCTCTTTTTATTCACTGATCTATCCTAGGTTCCTAAAACTGTGCCTGACACATAGTAGTCACTTAATAAATAGCGATGAATGAAATCATCTCTAAGGTGGGGAAAAAAGTAGTATCTACCTCATAGGATTATTCAAATGCCAAAGGAGATAGTGTGCAAAACTTTAGCACAGTGCCTGGCACATAGTAATTGCTAAATAAATGGCAGTTATTATTACCGTTATTATTATTATAACTAGTAGTAGTAGTAGTAGTCTAGTCTTTGTCTTTGCCCTACTGAACAGATAGATGAATTGTTCTACCTGAGCTGATAACTGGTCATTCAAGATCCGTTAAAAAAAAAAGAATTTACTGAGTGCCTACAATGTGTCCACATGGAGGCACAGATAGCAGTAGGGCTTAAGAATTCATTCTTGCAGGTCAGAGCTGCTATTCCTCCTCTTCCAAATCTCCTTATCTAAGCCAGTGCTCTGCTCTTTACCCACAAATTTCCCTCTCACCCATCTGATTCCTCTCTGGCTCTTACCCACCACATCCTAGCTGTCACCAAGTTTCCAATCTCCCTGAGTAATGTCTCTTACACCTGCTTCTCCTCTCCACTCTCCCTAAATTCAGATGCTTTTTACCTCCCACCTGGGCTGGAGCAGCCGCTGATCTTCTGCCCTCATTCTCCCACTGGTCCATTCCCATCTCTACACTCCTGTCAGATTCCTCTTCCCCTCAGTCTCCTCCTACCAAACCCCATGCTCTCCCGATTACTTGCAAAATCATGTCCAAATCATTAGCGATGCTATTAGCAAGGATTTCAACTTGGCTCTAAACTATTCTTCTAGCCTCTTCCATCACTACATCCTCTTCCTTACCATACCCTGTGGCCACTATTCCTGACCTACCCAGGCAGAGTCACACCTCTGTCCATTCATTCAAAGGGATCTTATTGTCTGACACATGCTTTTCCCTCACCTCCAGCTATGCTTGTGGTTCTCAACTGGGGGCAATTTTGCCACCAAGGGGACACCTGGCAACATCCGGAGACGGTTTTCGTTGTCACAACTGGGACAGAGCATGCTACTGTGCTCTATCAGGCCTCCATACTGTGTGGAGGCCAGGGATGCTGCTAAAATGCAAAGGACGGTCTCCTCACAACAAAAAATTAACTGGCCCCCAAAGTCAATAGTGTCGAGGTTGAGAAATCCCAAACGCTAATCATACTTCAAGACCTACCTGAACGTCATGTAGCTTCTCTGTGAGGGTCTAAAACGGGAGCCTAGACCTCCCCGCCTCTAACTTCATTCCGTCTTTGGTGGCCCCATGAGTCTTCTCCTGACTTTCCAGAACCATGGGCCCATTCACTGGCTTTCAGAATTTCCCTTCTAACCTAGAGGAAATATCCCAAATTGACATCAAATCACAGCCAGGTAAGACAGTCTCTGATTGCCATGGGTCAAAATTCATTGTAACTCTACTTTCACTCCCCAAACCCTTGATTTCCATTTATTTGATCCTACTTCATGCTAGCGGTTAACAACTTTGTCTCCACACAAGGAAAGGACTGTCTGTCCCTCGCGCCATGTGCTAAGCACAATATCCGACCAAAGCGGGGGGTTTGATGGGTGTTCAGTGAATGTTAAGTGTCGTTGAACACATCTTGACTGTATGGTCTGATCCTAGCTTTTGCAAAAAAGGTTCTGGCTTAGTAGCCTTTGCTTATATCTTTTCTTTGTCTAAATCAACCTGTCAATTATACCCTCCAGGATATACCATGGGGAAGAATGAATCATTTCTTGGGCAGGTTTTTTATTTTAAAGAAGAGAATGTAGGACAGTCCAGGAAAACTCACTCCTATTTCAAGTAAGTCCTACTTCAGAGTTAACACATCCACTTCCTTGGCTCCCGACCTTTGCAGGACCAGATGGACAGGATACCTTTGTGAGAAACCCCCCAAATTTCAATGAGCAGAGTGTTCTATAAGAGCCATTTACCCTTTTTTTGCTTTAATTTTTTATTTTGTATACAATTTTTAAAGGTTACTTTCTATTTACAGTTATTACAAAATATTGGCTATATTCCCTGTGTTGTCCTTCAACTTATCTTACACTCAATATTTTGTGCCTCCCTCTCCCCCATCCCTATATTGCTCCCCTCCCCCACTGGTAACCACTAGTTTGTTCTTTTTTTTTTTTAACACCTTTGTTGGAGTATAATTGCTTTAGAATGGTGTGTTAGTTTCTGCTTTATAACAAAGTGAATCAGTTTTACATATGTGCCCATGTCTATTCCCTCTTGCAACTGCCTCTCTCCCACCCTCCCTATCCCACCCCTCTAGGTGGTCACAAATCACCGAGCTGATCTCCCTGTGCTATGCGGCTGCTTCCCACTAGCTATCTATTTTACATTTGGTAGTGTATATATGTCCATGCCACTCTCTCACTTTGTCCCAGCTTACCCTTCCCCCTCCCCGTATCCTCAATTCCATTCTCTAGTAGGTCTGCATCTTTATTCCCATCTTGCCCCTAGGTTCTTCTGACCATTTTTTTTTTTATTCCATATATATGTGTTAGCATACGGTATTTAGTTTGTTCTTTATATCTGTGAGACTGTTTCATTTTTGTTATATTTACTAGTTTGTTGTATTTTTTAGATTCCACGTATAAGTGATATCATACAGTATTTGTCTTTCTCTGTCTGACGTATTTCACTTAGCATAATGCTCTCCAAGTCCATCTATGTTGCTGCAATTGGCCAAATTTCATTCTTTTTTATGGCTGAATAGTATTCCATTGTGTGTATATATATATATATATATATATATATATATATATATATACCACATCTTTATCCAGTCATCTGTTGATGGACACTTAGGTAGCTTCCATATCTTGGCAATTGTTAATAATGTCGCTATGAATATTGGGGTGCATCTATCTTTTTTGAATTAGTGCTTTTGTTTTTTTCAGATATATACCCAAGAGTGGAATTACTGGGTCGTATGATAGTTCTATTTCTAGTTTTTGAGAAACCTCCATACAGTGGCTGGACCAATTTACATTCCCACCAACAGTGTACAAGCAAAGAGCCACTTACCTTTATACTGATGCAAAGTCATAACCTCTAATTTGCTTTGAACTCTAGCTGACAAATATGGAGTTGAAATCTGACACCCCAATAATTTCCCCTAGGCAACACTGACCAGGACCACCCTCAGCAAGGCCACTTTGGACTCTGGGGACCAGATCTCTGAGCATGCCCTCAGCCTCCATCCCCTGCTGAGGACTTGTACAATCTGCTTCTGTCTTTGGAGGTGTCAGGTTGGTGTGGTGGCTCGGTGCCCTCCCTCCCTCTGCTCCTCCTGCCGCTGTGAATCAGTAAGCAGAAGGCTTTCAGGAAGACATTAAGAGACAATTTACTTGACTACAAAATGGACATTTCAGAGTATGTGATGTTGACTGACAGTGTCCCCAGGCTAGTCACCAATTCCCACCTGGCAGGGGTCCACCCAGCAACTAGTTCTGCCCCAGTCTGCTTCCCCCAGGCTGGCTGACTCTCTCAGCCTTGGCTTTTGGGGCTTCAGGTCCTTTCTGACTGGGTTAGAAATGCAAATCTCCTTTCCAAACCCCGAACTACAGACCCCATAACAGTTCCTTGTTCTTCTGGTTTCCATGACATCTACCCATACACAGGTCTCAATTCCTAATGCCTGGCTGGCCAGCTGAGCTTAATAAATGATTTTTTAAGTCCTCTTTGCCTTCTCTCTAGTTCAAGGGTGCTTAACCCAGGATTTAGGTTAAGAAAACAGCGGTGTGCACATATAAAGCTATTCAGAGAGAGAGAGAGTCTCTTGCTTTCATTAGATTCTCAAAATCACTCCCCTTCTAGATTCTGTCAACTGCTATGCTTTTTACCATTCAATGTGTCTCCAATCCTTGCTTTTAATCAACCTGTCTTCTCTCAAAATCTTTTTTTTTTTTTTTTTTTTGTGGTACGCAGACCTCTCTCACTGTTGTGGCCTCTCCCGTTGCGGAGCACAGGCTCCGGACGCGCAGGCTCAGCGGCCATGGCTCACGGGCCCAGCCGCTCCGCGGCATGTGGGATCCCCCCAGACCGGGACACGAACCCATGTCCCCTGCATCGGCAGGCGGACTTTCAACCACTGCGCCACCAGGGAAGCCCAAAATCTTTTTTTATATCAGACTTTTGTGTCCACCATATGCTCCCCACCACTGCCCTGCCCCCCTGTCCATTTATTGTCTGACTGTCAGACAATACCCACAGTCAAGTACCCACTTCCAGTGCATTATAAAATCACCATCCCCCTCATTTACATATCACTTCCATAAAGTACCATTGTCTTCAGTAGGAAGGGACACAATTACATGGCACATAATTAGGACAAGAGACTAGCCATTACTATCTTACATCTCTAGAAAAGTAAACTCTTCACTTTATGTCAGTTTCCTACTGCAGACCTTCAATCCAGATAATTCAGGATAGCTAAGGGATCTTTTTCTTTCTTTCCAGGTTGATTGTTCAATACCCAGAGAGGTGGCATAGCAAGAGCCCTGGATTTAGGACTGGAAGATTAGTATTGGAATCCAAGTTCTGCCACTTACCTGACAGTGAGGTTTGCATGACCTATGTTACCTGCAAGTACCCAGCTCTGTGCTCACGCAGTGATTAGCCTCATAGGTCTCTGTGACCAGACTTAAATAAGAAAAAATACTGGATTTGGAGATTTCCCCTTGCCATGTAGTAGCTGAGTAATCCTGGGCAAATAATTGCTTTAATCTCTCAGGGATTTGATTTCTTCATGTATAAAATGAAGATAATGTCCCCACCCCGGCTTACCTTATATAGGACAGTTTAATCTGAAATTGCTTTGTAAATTGAAGCACATCTTAAAGTGTTTTGATGGTGCATCTCCTTGTCAGAGAAGTCTGAACCTGGGAATTTTAACCAGATTCTTTCGTCTCCCCCCAGCTACCTTCCACCACCACCCCCCAGCTTTCCCAGGGTTAGTATATTCCCCAGCAGAAGATCAAAGAAGGAGCTCTTTACTAGCTCCTGTCTCTGGGAAAGTAGGACAGATCTAAGAGCCTGGAGGGAGCTGGGCCTAAATTAAACCCTGAGGCACTCCCAGGACTGGAGATGCCAAATTATCAACCTTCCATTGCTTGGCCTAAGTGACAATTGAGCTCCTTAAGTCTCCTAGAGAAATTCAGGAAGAATAAGGATTATTCATACTATAATTTTAATCCAGCATTTGCGGAAAACTGATGTGCTTCAAAATAAAGT
Source organism: Lipotes vexillifer (assembly GCF_000442215.2). Classification (NCBI taxonomy): domain Eukaryota; kingdom Metazoa; phylum Chordata; class Mammalia; order Artiodactyla; family Lipotidae; genus Lipotes; species Lipotes vexillifer. The sequence continues at coordinate 1,468,932 of NW_006777671.1, forward strand.
TTTTATTCAATGATGTGTTTAACCTTGGTCCATCCAGGCAAGCGTTTTGCATTAGTACAGGTGGTGTTGGTCTGTCATAACCCCATTAGACCCTGGCGTCTCTAAGGTACAGTGTTTCACCCAAAAAGCTGACGGCAAGCACAATTAGTGTCAGCCCTGTCCCCGGGAGACAAGCAAGTAGGTTAAGTAACCAGGCATAATAATTGTCTTCAGGAATGTTTTCTTCTGAGGAGGAAAACCAAAAACCCATAACTCTCCAGGATTCCTGCCAGGCCCTAGACTCTGACCCAGCTCTGCAAATGTCCAATTTCCCTAAAGTTCCGGAATTCTCTATCGGCATGTTCTCTGAGGAAAACAGCCCAACTTCCGCACTCCCTTTATTTTGTCCAAAGAGACAAAGCCTTAGATGTCTCTGGGAAGTTCAGGAAGGAGCGGGAGGAGGAAGGGATCACGTTTTGTTTTCTGATAACCGTGAACTGTCCTTGTTTCATCTGGCTTTCAACTTTCATCAAAACAAGTTGTTTACCAAGATTAATGTCGGATATAATAAAGGCCCCAGATAGTTCTACCTGTGGGTACCGAGCCTCAATAGCGCCGTGCTCAAATTACACTCTGCTTCTTCTGTGTGGCCACTTCCATGTGTTATTGTGGGCTGCTTTCTGCTGATTTAAAGTAAGATGACACAGAGACAGATTAGTGAAAACCACAGACATTATAAATTGCAATTTGGCCTCAAAAGATGAATGAAGAAGCAATGCTTTGATCTGTGATTCAGAGCTGAGCTGCAGTATTTACAGAAAAACAAGTCTTTGGGGAAAGACAGAGACAGAGAGAGAGAGAGAGAGAGAGAGGAGACAGAGATTGAGGCATAGAAAATAGCCTTTGGGTACCGGAAAAAATATTTTCTCAAATTACAGATGACCGAAATGAACATGAGAGCTCAGGCAGAAGAGTGCAGGGGTTTTCTTGCAGTTTTGTTAAGCCTGTAAAGGGTTGATATTGAGGGGGTTTACACGATGGGACATCTGGTCTGATGAAACACTACAGCACCTAATTCAATTCATACCTGACTATCCTGTAATGCAGGGCTACAGAGAGGCAAATGGCTCCACAGGTGTGGAGGTCCTCCTGCAGTTTTCCTTTCCTTGCCCTGCACCCCTGTAGATCTTTCATGGACGCTGTGTGACCAGAGCAGTTGCCCTCTGGGCCAACCATCTCTCTGTCCTTCTTCCAGTGCAGGGTATACAGCCATCCTGGGGACCCTCGGGGACTCTGAGACTGAAAACCATGACCTTGGCAGCTCCTTGACCTCACACAGATCTAAGACGTCCTCGATCAACCAACCTGGTCTTTGCAGCACCCTCCAGTGCCCACCTGTCTCCCCACCCCCGTCTCAGCCCTTGACGGATTTAGAATTAGTAGCCTCATGGAATGGGAAAGGCTACTAGAGATCAGAGAATCAATCCTTCCAACTTACAGATGGGTAAACAGAGGCTCTAGAGGGAACGTTACTTCCCCAAGGCCACACAGCTGACTATTGTGCTCCCCCTTAGGGAACAAAACACCTTCTTAAGAGACTGGGCATATGACAGAATACCCCAGTGGGAAAAGTGCCTAAAAGATGTTTAATTCTCTCCCATCCAACTTCCCCCTTCTGCTACCTATGGAGTAGGGAACGCCCAGAGGTCTTTTTAGCATTTCCCTCCCTTGGGTGGAGGGATGCAGAAAAACATGGAATCAGCTAGTGAAATGTCCAATTATATATTATAGATAATTACTACTGTGGATATTTATTGAGCATTTACTAGGCTCAGGTACTGCTCATCGGTATCAACTTATTGAATTCTCACAACCCCTCTAAGAGGTAGGTACATTTATCATCTCCATTTGACATAAAAGGAAATGGAGATTTAGAGTTATCCCAAGGCCACACACATAATAAATGGCAGAGGCAGGCTATCCCCTCCCCCCAACCCAGGCAGCTGAGTAAGTGTAGAGTCCCGGTTCTTTAACCTTTACCAGCAGATTTCAAACCTTGGTGCATTTTCGCACCACCTGGGGTGCTCGTGGGCACGGAAACAGCTGGGCCTCACCCCCGGATTCCTTGCAGACCTTCTGGGTCCAATCCCCCCACCTCCCAGTTTTCTTCCATCTTCTCTCACCCTGAAAGCATTTCCTTGCCTTTCGTGCAGCTTATCTCACAGCTGATCACGCTCTTC
>NW_006777671.1:1471515-1492577 GCF_000442215.2 Lipotes vexillifer
GCTCTTCCCCACAAACCATGCCCTCTTGACTCTCCATTTCTCTTGTGACCTCCCTTTCAAGGCTGCTCTAGATGCTTTCATCACCGTCTCTTCCTCCTTCCCCTGAATTCCCACACCTGGGCCTCCCAGGCTCCGCATCCCTCTCTCCCATCCCTTCCCTCCACCACCCCCAACAAATCTCACCTTGATCTTAGACCTGATGTGCGTTGCCTGCCCTCCCCATGGTTTTGCTAAGATACACAGTGTTATTCTGTAAACACCAGTGGACACTGACACTTGTCCTAGCAGTACACTTACTCGGTTTATTTCTCTGGGGGGTAGGGGGCACAGCGGGATTTGGGATGAGGGGAATTTGAGCCGAACTCTATCTCCTTTCGATTGCCTCCTATACTCTTAGCAAATATTCACGGAGTAATTTCTCTCTGCTGAGCACCATGCTGGGTGCTGCCAACAGGAAGCTGAACAAGACAGAACCCCTGAGCTGACCGTCTAGCTCTGAAAAATAGGGATAATACCACCTTCCCTTCTATGCAGGGCTATCTATCCTTCAGTCATTTACTCACTTACTCAACAGAGTGGTGTTAAGCACCTTCCATTCTGCTGGACAATTTTTTAGGAGCTGAGAACAGGGGCTCTGCTATTCAGGACCTTACAGGGGACACACTCAGCAGAGAACTATATTACCCCATAATGTAACTGTGAGAGACAGAGGAAGACTTACCACTGCCTAAATGCGTCAGGCAAAGTCTCCATGGAGCTCATTGGAGCTAGATCTTGAAGGACTAAATGGCTAGGTGAAGAACGGAGAAGGGTGCTCACTTCGGCAGCGCATATATAAAGTTGGAACGATACAGAGATTAGCATCGCCCCTGCGCAAGGATGACACGCAAATTCATGAAGCATTCCATATTTTGTTGTTGCTGACAACATCATGGGCAAAGGTAGAGGGATGTGAAAAGGAGACTGTTCAAAGAAGTTGTATTGATGTCTGTGACTCTACGTGGGCACGTGAAGGGTGGGCATGTGAAGGGGAGGGTTGTTTGGAGCCAACAATGGGAAGGCCCTCCCTTTCTGCTGGGCCCAAGAGCACTGCTGCTTGACCTTCATTCACTAATCTAGGATGCTACTGCCCTTCTCACATGCTCCAGGGGGTCTGGGGAAACTCCTCACCTGTTACCCTGCAAATCACTTGTCCATTCCTTTGACCACATCCAAGGCTGTCCCTCAAGGATTCTTCTGTTTAGACAGTGACCTTGACATCACTTTGCCCCAGGACCTCTGTATGAGTCATCAGCCCACCACACAGCCTGCTAACCACTGTGGTAGAAAGAAATCTCAGGGCCCAAATGTTATACAAGTATTTAATTATGGGCCCACAGTTTAATTACTTAGTCTGGCTTTATATGACATAATTTATAAATATAATTTACAGTTCCTTTGTTTCTTTCTCCAACCATTTAGCTCATTAATAGTGCTGACGGTAAGAGCTCTTTTGTCTTTTCTTGCCGGGCTCTGAGCCAGTGGTGAAACGAGATAAGGCAGAGAGGGCAGCGGTGGTGGGAGAAGTCCATCCCAGCAAGAAGCATTTTATCACTGGTACTGTTAAGAATTTCCAGTGTGTGATGACAATAAAAAGAAGATAGACTTGTAGTTGGTTTTATTATTGTTTTTAAATCTTGTAAAGCCAACACCCACCCCCCTCCACTTCTCCCCCATTGCCTGCACCCAGGACAGACCACATCCCCATGCCTCTGCTCCAAGCACAATCTTTAGTTCACATTAAAGCCAGCTGTCTGCAACAACCTGCTGGGGGTTTCCCTGAAGCTTTCTCAAGGAGCATTTGTTTATTCAACCAGCATTTATTCCATACCTACTATGTGCAAGACCCTGTCGGCAAAGAAGTGAAAAGCTGGGGTAAAATACAACACAGTAATTAATAGTTACTGCGCACTCAGTACGCACCAGGCACTGTGCCAAGCTTTTGCAAACATGGCATTTAGTTTTCAGAACGACCCTAGAAACAAGGCTCAGGTTGTTCAGAACAGTGGCTCTGGACCCTGGTTGCATGTTGGAGTCAACTGGGGGGCTCTGATGCTGGAAACCACCCTTTAGAGTTTCTGGTTTCATTGATTTGAGGTATGGCTTGGGCATCGAAATATTAAACAAAACAAAACAAAACCTCCTCGGGCAATTATAATGTGCAGCCACATTTAAGACACTGATTTAAGTAATTTTCCTAAGATTCTACAAATAAAGCAGGGAAGGCAGGCAGGCTGGTCAGCTGACCACCTGAGCCCTACTATGTGCCAGACACAGCACTAGGTCCTTTCACTGCTAAGAATATAACAGATGGCAAGTGCCGTAAAAAAGATAAAACGCTATTGCAGGTCAAAGGACAATGAATGCAGGGAATCCTTCATGAAAGAGGTCACTTATAAGTTATTCTTTTCAAGAATTTTCAGACTACACAGAAATGGTAGAAAGGGTTGGGCGGGACTTCCAGACAGAAAGAACCATGTGAGCAGAGGTGTGTAGGTTGGGAAACATGGCAAATGGACAAGGAACAGGGAACAGACCCTGTGTGCGTTGGGACAATTGAGGGAAATTTGGCAGGAAAGGAAAATCAGGGACAGGTTGTGAAGGACAAGGCTTCCCAAAATATTTCAGGTTGAGGCACATGTGGAATAAGGATCATATTTTTAGTATACACCAGAGTAGATGGGCAAGGCTGTCACCATCTGTCTTAGTCTGTTCAGGATGCAATAACAAAATACCATAGACAGGTGGCTTAAAAACAACAGAAATTTATTCCTCCCAGTTCTGGAGGCTAGGAAGTCTGAGAACATGGCTCTGGTAGATTTGGTGTCTGGTGACAGCCTACTTCCTCATAAACAGCCATCTTCTCACCATAACCTCACATGGCCCAAGGAGCCAGGGATGTCTCCAGTAGCTCTTTTATAAAAGGCACTAATCCCACTCATGAGGGCTCCACCCTGATGAGCTAATCACTTCTTAAAGGCCCAACCTCCAAACACCATCACGTTGGGAATTGGGTTTCAACAATTCAGTCTATAGCATCATCTCAGCAGATCTGACACATCCACTGGGAAGCTTTGGCATAAGGCCTTGAATATGATCCAAGAAGTCTGAACTTCATTCTATGGATAATGGGAAGCGAATGAAGATATCATATTGAAATGGGGAGGTTGTGATAGAACGGAAATTGTGTGTTTTTAATACAAATCCAGGCACTGTCACAATGACTTCCTAAAGACAAAACCTGAATGGAATTTTCCACCAAGCACTACTAAAAGAATACTTTCCTAATATATCACGATTAGCTACCTGGGTGGTGTCTTTCCTGCTAGACTTTGTTCTTCAACAAAAGGGATCGTGCCATACTCTTTTTTTTTTTTTGTAATTCCAACATCTGGCACAGGGCTTGGCACATAGAAGGTGTACACTTAGAAACAGCCTTTGAACCACTCATTAAATTCCATTCAGAAGGCAGCCACCTATTCCAGGGTCAAGAGGCAAAAAGTTGATGTAATTGCATGTATATTAGAAAGAGAATGGACATAAGAGTCAGAGGAACATGAGAACAGCCATCAAGTCTGCATAACCTGTTAAAATATTTGCCTTACATATTGAAGTGCTCCTATGTTGGGTGCATATATATTTACGATTGTTATATCTTCTTCTTGGATTGATCCCTTGATCATTACGTAGTGTCCTTTGTCTCGTGTATCAGTCTTTATTATAAAGTCAATTTTGCCTGATATAAGATTGCTACTCCAGCTTTCTTTTGATTTCCATTTGCATGGAATAGCTTTTTTCCATCCCCTCACTTTCAGTCAATACGTGTCTCTAGATCTGAAAAATAATATATATATCTGAATCACTGTGCTGTACACTGTGCTAATACAACATTGTAAATCAACTATACTTCAGATAAATAAATAAATAATAAAAATTGGGGAAAAAAAAGTCTGCACAACATGGAGGCCCTGGGCAGACACACTTGGTTTCCAGGGATATTCCCTTCCCTAGTCTCTGCCTCTCTTCTTGTAACAGGAACAATAAAATCCACCTAGCAGCACTGTTGTGAAATAACACATGGCAAAGTCCTGGCACACAGCTGGCCCTCAGAAATGTCTACTGGCCCCAATGTCCTTGACCATATTTAATTTTCAAATGCTTCAAATCAAATAATGAGTATCACATTAATGGTTTTAATTTGTCTCCATTCTATTGTCTTTGTAAATATTTGATCTACTGGATGTGTGTGTGGCAAGGGAGCCAGAATAGCTAAGTCTGAAAGTTCTGCTATTGCTTTTAGTTAGCCTTCTACACAATCACCAGGTAAGAATCATCATACCTATTGTTTATTGAGAATCTGCTATGTTTTAGGCCCAATGCAAAACATTTCATATATGCTATCTGATTTCACCCTCACAATAAGCCTAAACAGAGGTCACCAAATCTGATCCTGGACTGTTTTTGTATAGCCCTTAATCTAAGAACAGTTCAGACATTTTTAAAGGTTTGGAAAAAACAAACAAAACACGGGTATGCCCCAAAGACTATATGTGCTGCAAAACCTGAGATATTTACTAACTCATACTTTACAGAAAAAGCTTGCCAATTTCTGGCCTATAAGACAGGGACTGTCACTGTGCCCACTTCACAGATGAGAAAACTGAGTTTTAGAAAGGTGAAGTAATTGCCCAAGGCAGAGAGTATCAGATGACAAGTCTTGGTTCTGGGACGAATTTTAGAACCATGGTCTTAAAACCAGTTTTATTGCTTTAAATTATATTTAAAAGGTCCTTTCCCTTTGACTTAAACATAAACTCGATCCATCCATAGCTAGTTCTAAAGGGTTTATGGCACGCCTTCTCTGTTGCCTACAACCCTGTACGTGCTCCATCTCTCCTCCTGTGATGCTTATAAAAAGGTGAGGGTTGGAGGAGGGTGCAGACTCATATCAGGTTCCTCGCCCACTCCCCACAGAGTTTTCAAAGCAGCAGAGGGTCAAGGGCTGTGAGGAGAGTGACAATCCACAGGAGAGCCTGCTGAGAAGGAAACACAGTGCTTTGTCTTCGGGGAGTCTGGATTCCAGCTGTGGGGGAAGGGAGAGAACTCGTGTTTTCCTTCCAAAGGAAAACATGGCCGGAGGTTTCCACGTAAGCACACATCTGAGCAGCCTTGTTGTCACTCTGTCTGGGCTATGAGGCGGAAGACACCTAAACACCACACTGCTTCAGCTCCAGCACCTCACCAGCTGAGAAGAGCAGCAGCTCCCGTTTCATCTGTTTCATATTCAGCAGGGGGATTAAAGTTTCTGACCCTGGGAGAATGATGCCTACAGTAAGCGCTCTGTTATCCTGTCCAGCTGGGAGTGAGGTGCCCTGCTTTGTCAAAGACACTGGTTCCTGGAGAGCTAGTTGCCACATATACCATCAGCGGGCGATCGGTATTCAAAGATGCAGAATGCAAAAAATATGTTTTGTACTAAAACTATCCAAAACATAATTCCATCTTTCTTAGATATTTCAGCAGGCACGGTGCCTCAGGGACATTGTCAGAGAAGGAAGAAGATGCAGGAAATGAAATTCACGTTTATTGAGTTCTACGCTGCTAGCAAGCACTGAGCTGGAAGCCTTAAATCAATACACCATTTAATGCTGACAATTGTCCAGTGTGAGGTATCTCCACTCTACAAAAGAAAAAACTGAGGCTCGAGATGGGTTCATTCATTCATATGGTATTTACTGAGCACATTCTCTTGACCTCAGCACTGGGAATACCTATCCCTGCCCTCGTAGAGCTTCTATTCTTGGAAGGGAACAACTACAAGTAATTGAATAATTATGGTAAGGATGAGAGCTACCAAGGGCAAGTGAGGCTGCTATGAGAACATCTAACAAAGGGAGCTGAGCGTCCAAGAAGACTTCCCTAAGGAAGCAAAATTGAAGCTGAGACCTGAGGTGTTCCTTAGGAGAGGGGCAAGCCAACGTTCCCAGCACTCGGAGACCCCATGGTGGAAAGAAGCATAGCCCTCCAAAAAAGTGACAACGCACCAGGCAGCTGGGGCAGAGAGTAAGGGGTAGTAGGGACTGACACGAGGTGAAGCTGGTGAGGTTAGTACAGCCTAGACCACCAAGGCCAGCCTTGCAGTCCAAGCAAGGATGTCAGACTTTATTCTAGGAAGTCACAGAGGGACCCAAGCCAAGCAGACATGGCAGGCCTGCAGAAGGACAAACTCTCAGAAGTAAGTAGCAAGCCAGAATTCAAGTGCAGGTTCAACTCTAAGGTCCATGCTTTTTCCACTGTCACCAGCACATCATTAAAAATTTTTTCTAAAGCATGCAGGTTTGATCAAGTGATAAGATCTTCCAGCTGACATAAAGGGCATCCAGTGTAGAAAGCAAGCCCTGGATTAGGAGTCAGAAGTCTTGGGTTCTAGTTCTGCCTCTGATCATTCCTGGTCATGTGGGACCAGGCCAACTCTTTTAACATCACAGGCCTTAGTTTCCCGTAAGAGGGAGAGTGTTTAGACTAGGTGCTCAATGAGTTATCACGTGGAAAACACTTAAAACCATGCAGAATCCATAGTAAATGCTCAGTAAATCTTAGCTGTTGGTTTTATCAGCCTCCTTTTTATTTTTTATTTTTGCGGTACGTGGGCCTCTCACTGTTGTGGCCTCTCCCGTTGCGGAGCACAGGCTCCGGACGCGCAGGCTCAGCGGCCATGGCTCACGGGCCCAGCCACTCCGCGGCATGTGGGATCCCCCCAGACCGGGACACAAACCCGTGTCCCCTGCATCGGCAGGCGGACTCTCAACCACTGCGCCACCAGGGAAGCCCCTTATCAGCCTCTTTGAAATCTATTATTTTCTGACTCTTAGTATAAATTTTGTGACTATGAATGCACTTTCTCAGAACACTCCCTGCCCCAGCACAATCATCAATCTTGGTTATTTCTAGAGTAAGGTAGTAAAATTGTTCTTTTGACATAATCCTAGAATTCTCCGATAACACTTTAGGAACTCTTGTCTTCCTGGGTTTTATAGCACACTTAAATGTTCCCATAACTGATTCTCCCCTCTTACAGGGTTTACCCACATAACCCACAGGCAGAAATTTAATTACGGATCTGAAGGGACTTACTGTTATAATACTGGCAGAGCTTTCCTAGGTTAAGTGATAATTAAGGTTTAAATTCCACTGGGATCAAGCAACTTTTAAACAGGTCTTCTCCCTCTCCCAGCCCATATTACAACAAAAATGCAGGACAATACTAAACAGGAAATTATTTTGTGCACCATATACAAAGTTGGACCTGCTTTTCTTTGGTTCCTTGATTTAGTGATAATACATTTTCACATGCATGTTGTGTCCCTACAGCCTATTTCCGGAAATTGGAAGGAGCCAGGAGGGCTATTCTTGATTATTATAGCAAATATTCAGTCCTAGGCCACTTCCCTTAAGACCACCCCTATCCCATCACTCAGCAAGTTCTTGGGTCCTTGCCTTTCTTTGCCCAGCTGGTGTGTGCTTTCTCTGGGAATGCAAACTCATTTTAATATTATCTTAAGTGAAGCATAATTAGGAACACAAATCTGCTGCAAGAAAACAATACAATTCTTTCAAAAGCCAAGATTTGATGACTTTTGGATTATCTGTTGTTGGGCTTTTTTTTTTTTTTTTTAACATCCTCATTGCTCTCCATTCTAGTAATCGAAAGCTGTCCGTATATTTAAGTATGCAGCTGTAATTGGCCTGCATACTTAAAAAATAACCACCCATCCCTGCATTGTCAACTTTTTGTCACTGGAATACTTCATCATCTACACAAAAGTTATCATGTCAAGTGCTCTTTTATATAACCATGTGTGTACCTGTGTGTGGTGGGGGTGTAAATGTGTATGCTAGCAAAACCTAAAATCTAAAATGAGTTTATAACGTATCACAGTCAGAGAGTCACAACATAACTGGATATTCTTTCAGGCAGAGGACCTTTGGCTCACTCCTTATTATATAACACCCTCATGGTAGTAAGGTGCAGGATTTAGCTCCTAATGATCTTTCCAGCCTCATCTCTCATCACTCCCTCACTGTGTTCTCTATGCTCCAGCCATGCTAGCGGAATCTGCGCCTTGAAATTCATGCCCCTTGCCTAATCCAGACTTTCACACATGTTTTCACTCTACCTGGAATCTTCTCTCCCCCCATCACTGAACTATTTAGTCCTTAGCCTCCACATCTCAAGTTAATTGACACTTCCTGTGAAACTTGGCTGTGGACCTGGATCCACATACAGTTGCATAGATTTTCAACTACAGCGAACATTTTTTTTAACTCTTTCTTCACGCAAATCTGTACACCAGACACCTGGGGATAGAGGGAAAAGAGGAAGAGTGCTTCAGCAAATTATCCGAAGCCTTCTGACATCCCCATCTGTAGCCCTTCAAAACAAGCTGATCCCTAAGACGCTGAACTGCTAATATCCTTATATTATAAACCATATCATTTGCTGGCTCTTTATGCCATTTTATATAGGACTCTAATAATTTTTTTTTTTTTTTTTTTCGCTGTCCGCGGGCCTCTCACTGTTGTGGCCTCTCCCGTTGTGGAGCACAGGCTCCAGACGCGCAGGCTCAGCGGCCATGGCTCACGGGCCCAGCCGCTCCGCGGTATGTGGGATCTTCCTGGACCGGGGCACGAACCCGTGTCCCCTGCATCGGCAGGCGGACTCTCAACCACTGCGCCACCAGGGAAGCCCGACTCTAATAATTTTTAATTCTAAAGTCCTTATGGACAAGATCTATCCTACTTTTAAACGACCTACAAAGCCTAGCACCATGGTGAATATATAAGAAATACCAACAAATACCATTGATTAACTGCCTGTTGACCTGCCCTTGGAGTGTCTTCCACAAGAGTCATTTAGCAGCATGGTGAAATGCCCAGGGCATTGTTTGTTTACCATGTTCAGCATTTTCCCAAGTCCTAGCACAATGCCTGATACACCATAGGCACTCAGTAAATATTTATGGAGTAAGTGGATGAATGAATGACGATACAAAGGCAGTAGTGAACAGAAGCCCTGCCTTAAAGGAACCTCTAGACAATGAAAGAGACTTATACTCACATTCTTCTCTCTCCTCCCCAACTTTTAATTGAAAATTAAGTACATTGTCTCCCTCACTTTTTCTTAGAGATCTCTTGAGATGGAGTCTTTGCTTTTTTCTTAGGTAGCCTTTGAAAGGAAAAAGAATAATCTTAGCAGAAACACAGGAATAAACAGGAATCTTCTAAACAGCTTTGGAAAACACCAAGAATGATGATTGCAATAACTGGTCTACTCTGGAAGGCTTCACATTGCTAAGATCAGTGACAATCCTTTCCATTTATGGCCTTCTTTTCACCACACACAGTCAATGACAATCATTACAAAATATAAAAGCAGAGTCTGCAATTCAATATAAGCTAACAAGTCTTCATTCTGTGTTGGGTGTTTGAGATAAAACATTAAAAGATGATTAAGACTGGAGTGGAGTGAGAGGGAATGTAAACAACTATCATACAACATGGTAATTGCTATGCTGGAGGGTTGGACAGAGTGTTCAGGGAATAATGAAGATGGAGCAGTTAATTCTGTCTCAGAGCATAGAGGAAAACCTCACAGAGGAATTGATCATTGAACTAGTCCTTCATGATGACAGAATCTTGCAGGTAGAAGTGAGATGAGCAGTCCAAGTATAAAGAACAGCATGAAAGCATTTAAGGCAGCTCAGATAGGTTCTCAACAGTTTTAACACCAAAGAGTTTCATTCATCCCTAATGAAAATAGTTGTAGCTTTAGCATCCATTGATTGAGAAAGCACATCACAGCAAAATCTACTATGTGTTTAGTAGAGCTCTTGAACAAATGTGTATTTTATCAATCGCTATAGTAGCTATGTAGTCAAAAAATAGTAGCACATTGCCAAGGTATGAAAGCAACCTAAGTGTCCATCAACTGATGAATGGATAAAAAAGATGTGGTATATATATATATATATAATGGACTACTACTCAATCATAGAAAAGAATGAAATTTTGCCACCTGCAGCAACGTGGATGGACTTGGAGGGTACTTTGCTAAGTGAAATAAGTCAGACAGAGAAAGACAAATACTGTATGATATCACTTATACGTGGAATCTAAAAAATACAACAAACCAGTGAATGAAACAACAAAAGAAGCAGACTCACAGATTCAGGGAACCAACTAGTGGCTACCAGTGGGGAGAGGGAAGGAGGGAGGGACACTATAAGAGTAGGGGATTTAAAAGAGGGATTATTATGGGATTACATGAAATCTTGTGTGTGAAACTTTTAAAACTGTAAAGCACTACTGAATTTAAAGAATCTTTCATTCAATTTAAAAAAAAGTTTAAAAAAGATAATCCCCATCTATAAATTTTGATGCAGTAATCCTAAATAAAAGGTTTGAGAATAGGTTAAAAAAAAAAAAGTAGCAAATGATGTCAGACAAAGCTCACATCTACCTTCCCTTCCTCTAAAAGTGCCATTGAAACTAACATGGAGGGCTTCCCTGGTGGCGCATTGGTTAAGAACCCACCTGCCGATGCAGGGAACACAGGTTCGAGCCCTGGACCAGGAAGATCCCACATGCCACAGAGCAACTAAGCCCGTGCACCACAACTACTGAGCCTGAGCTCTAGAGTCCGCGAGCCACAACTACTAAGCCCGCATGCCACAACTACTGAAGCCCGTGCACCTAGAGCCCATGCTCCACAAAAGAAGCCACCACAATGAGAAGCCCACGCACTGCAACAAAGAGTAGCCCCCGCTCGCTGCAACTAGAGAAAGCCCGCGCACAGCAACAAAGACACAATGCAGCCAAAAATAAATAATAAATTAATGAGTCAATTTTCAAAAAAAAAGAAAGAAACTAACATGGAGGATTGTTATCTAAGAAAAATATGTGATCTTCCTACAAAATCTTCCCAGTGATGGTATCAGAGCTTGAGAGAGAAGAAGACTAGGGCTTTAGATAGTTCCCTCTCCCTGCACAGAGGGGGATGAGTGGGAGGAAGAGAGTGGCAAGTAGAGAAGGAAAGGCGACCCTGCCTCGGAGGGACATACTCTCTTCCCAACTTCCCCATCACCAAAGTGAGGCCATCTTCCTTTGCAAAGGTAGGGGTCTCCCAGCTGCCTTCTGGAGGAAATCCTATTTACAAAGAGACACAGGGCTTCCCTGGTGGCGCAGTGGTTGAGAGTCCGCCTGCCGATGCAGGGGACGCGGGTTCGTGCCCCGGTCCGGGAGGATCCCACATTCCGCAGAGCGGCTGGGCCCGTGAGCCATGGCCGCTGAGCCTGCGCGTCCGGAGCCTGTGCTCCGCAACGGGAATGGCCACAACAGTGAGAGGCCCGCGTACCGCAAAAAAAAAAAAAAAAAGAGCCACAGGCAGCCCTTTTATCCAGTCATCTCTACAGCTACAGGAAACACATATCCAGCAGCCTAACTCTCACTCAGAGATAACCTGGGAATTATCAACAGACATAGGAAGAAAATCCACTGACCCCAGAGATACCTGGGAATTGTCAACGGACATAGGAAGAAAATCCACTGACCCCAGAGAAAACAGAAAATCAAGGGAACAGAAAAGAGATTTTTAACAACAACAACAACAAATTCATTAGAATCCTCAGAGTCAAGACTTTGCAACAGTTAAACAAGAACAGGGTGCTATATAAAAGGGAACAATCAGCCAAAAACAAAATAGTTCTTAGAAATTAAAAATGACAAGAAATTCAATAAGTGGGCCTAATCATACACTAAATACAGCAGATAATCAAATTGGCTACTTGGAAAATAAATAAGGAAGGTTCCCAAGATTTACATCAGTAACATAAGAAAATATGCGTACTATGAGAGAAGAGATAGGAGACAAGGGGAAGAGAGAGTTTGAGTAGGCAGTGATGCAGCATTCTTGACCTTTCCTACCAAAGAGTCAATAACTCCCTTCAGCTGATATTAACAAGAAATAGAAGCTTGAGTATATTATTTAAGGTCATATGGTTACCAGTAGAACTAAAAACACAGCCTATTAGCAGTGATTGCCTCTAGGACATGAAACTGAGCTGAGGAAGCTGCTTCTGGGATAAAAGAGTTTCTTTTGTGGACTCCTGTTTTCTTTGAAAAACAAAATTAGTACATAGATACGCAGTTATTCTAATATTATTTTTTATAAAGTTATCCTGAAAAATTATAACCTATTGGCAGAACTGAGATACCATTCCCATCTCTGCCAAATCTATTCTCTGTCAATGTGGAGGCCCTTTGTTATGTAACAAAAAGAAACCCCAGAAGGAAGAGCATATTCTATTTATTTATTCCTTCAATCATGTAACAAACTTGAATTGAATGTCTGCTGTATGTCGGGGGCTGTTCCAGTAAAAATAAAGCAGTTCAGATAAAGCAGTTAATAAACAGCAAATATTCTTGCCCTCACAGAGCTTGAGTTCTTCCCTTAGCACAATAATGCCCAGGTTATTACTTAGCAATTAATAGGCTCAATGTTAACTGGTCAATTCCATTTATATAAAGTTTTAAAGTAGCTAAAACTCATTTATGATGAAAAACATCAGAAAAACATCAGAAAAACGGTTGCCTCTTGTGGGGAATTATCTGGAAACTAGGGCATAAGGGGACTTCCTGGTATGATGGTAATGCTTGTATATATTGACAGGATTGCAGGCTACACAGATGTATGCATTTTCCAAAACTCATGTATTGTACATTTCAGGTTTGTGCATTTCACCTTACGTGAATTTAACCAAAAATTTAAAAATTAAAAAAATTAAAAACAAAATTTGAACTAAAAAAAAAATAGGCCCAATGTTACTTTAACAGAGGAATGTGTTTCTCAGGTGAAAATAGATCACATTATCTTCAGAAGAAAAAAAATTAAATATTTCACAATGATGAGGTATGTTTACTCTTAGATAAATTCAGGTAGAACCTTCTGTGCCCCCAACTCCACCCTAAGAAGAGATCTTCCCAAGGATGGGTGGGGTGGACCATCAGATGTGAAGAATTTGAAGAGGGAAGCTTCTGGAAAAAGGACAAGATAAGCAGATCAAGTCAGGGAATGAGGCAGCTACCATGAGGGACTAGAAGGTGAGGCCCCTTCGTGTGGTGCCTGGGAACAAGTTAGCCAGAAAAGCCCCAACTCCCAGCAATCAGGCTCTGGGCTATCTGGGGATGCTTCATTGAATCCTTGAGTAAAAGAAATGCTTGCCCCTCCCTCAGAGTTTGCTGAGGCTTGGTTCTGGGGAGGATTGACCTGGGGTACTCAAGAGCAGGCACGCTCCCTGACCAGAAGGCACTTTGTAGGTTCACAGAAAGAAAGACCAAGACCCCAAACTTGAGAGCATAGCAGTGGCATGAAATTCTCTGCTCTTTCCCCCAGCGGGTCTCCTGGAAACAACCCCCGACCCCGACCCCCTCAAACATGACCACAAAAGAAGGGTACCTCCTACATGAGCTAATATGTAGGCCTGCTACCAGCGAGGGCGAAGGGAGTAGAGGGAGTGATCATGAAAGAAACTAGGTTAGATCTAGACAAAGTAAGAAATTCCACTTTCTCTGCAAATCCAGGGAGAAGCGTGAGTTAAGTTTTGTGAACCTACAGCATATGTTTCAGTCACATTACTTATTCAGGCTACAGATTTCTTGATGTACATATGGTTCTTCTGATCTTTTGAAATAATTTCATAAGACCCCGGAGAGCACAAGTTGGAAACATCAGGGCTAGCATGAAGGGTGTTTATTGGGAGGAAGTGAGAAATGAAGCCAAGGAGGCAGATTTTGAAAACTACCTCTGTGCCATACCAAAAATTCAGAGGAGAGCCAAGAAATGTACAAAGGTATAAAATGTCCAAAGAAGAAAGGAGTGAAGGAAGAGAAGGTTTTTAAGCAAGGGAGTGATAGAATCAGATCTGGGTTTTGGAAAGATGATGCTGGCAGTATCTGAACAGTGAATTTAAAGAGAAAGAGATTCGCAGACAGGGAGCAGAGTTAGGAGGCTACAGTCATTATTCAGACAAGAGATGCCCTAAACTAATGCGGTGACAGTGGGGAAAAGTTAAATCTTATGCATTACTTTTATTTCCCCTATCCTACCCTTTACTTTGACCACCTCTGTGGTCACCATTTCTGCACAAACTTCATCTAGCTCTGGGCAGGTGCAAACGGAGGGTGCATCCCCCCAGCCACAGGCTATGTCCGCTATGCTTCTCAACTAGAGTCTCCTCTGATGTTGCTGCATGGAATGCCCCAAGAACCCACTCTTCAGCCTTTCACAAACAATCCAGAAATACAAAGGTATTAACTCTCAGGGGGGGCCTGCTTAAATGATGCTGCATGGACGTCTCCCGTGTGGACTGTTCTGAGATGCATCTCATAAGGCTCCACAAAACATCTTGCAGGACCAAGACCCTGTGGCAGTGACCAGCTCAGGATCACAACCTTGACTGTCCTCCTGTTCCTTCCAGATGCCCTTCCCTCTTCCTCTCGTGGCTCGCTGGGTCCACCCTCAAACACACCGCCATAAACAGGTCTTACATTAAGTTTTGTTCTTGGTGGAACCCAGGCTACGGCAGGTAGTCACAGAACCTGATAACTCACACCATGGTGGGCTCCAGGAAAAGAAAAGATTCTACAGTGGCTGAGGTTTCCACTGTGGATGAAGGAACTGGCATGTGTTGGGGCTACTTGATGTGACTGTGTCCATCCCTGACACACACACACTCACACAGACAATTCCCTTTGCACTTTATGTGGCTAGAATCCAGCTCCTGGTTTGTGAGTAGCTGGCTCCCTGTAGCTCTGACTACCTTAGGACTGTTTGCTTTCTTCTTTCATGTATATGTTGTTTCATTTCTATGTTGTCTTCTCTCCTCCTCTCCCTCCTCCCTCTGTTCCCATTTTCCCTTCATGTCTTTCTTTTTCTCTCACATCACACCGTCCCTTTTCGTGTCCTGAGGTAAAATTCTTTTCTAAAAGTTTTTATTGAAAGATAGTCGATTCACAATGTTGTGATAGTTTCAGATGTACAGCAAAGTGATTCAGTTATACATATATACAAATATATACATTCTTTTTTAAATAAATTTTTTATAATTCCCTTCCATTATAATAGGTTATTACAAGATATTGAGTATAGCTCCCTGTGCTATACAGTAGGTCCTTATTGATTATCTGTTTTATGTAGTAGTAATGTATATATTTTAATCCTGAACTAACTGAGCCAAATTTACATAGAGAGAGAACCAATAAGTAAATTTGTATTCAAGATAGGAAAGCAAGAATAAAGTTAACCCATCACTTCACAGGGTGATTTGCTAGCAGGGTGGTCTGGTGATTTGGGGTCTCCTGGGTACCCTACTTGGGTTCTTGTGAAAGGCAACCATGACCGGGTTTGTTCCTCCACCCACTGGGTGTGGAGGATGCCTCTCTGTACAGGTCGGGCAAGGAGGCAGCCTCTTCCGTCAGAGGCCCAGTGCAGGGTTGTACCAGGGTTGGGGGCAGGGCTGCCTCAGTGGTTGAGTTTGTCTGTTACTGAACCAGGTTGCAATGAGACTCTCTTTCACAGTACAAAGTCACAGTGACAAAAATGTGAGTATGGTAACATGACCATTCAACAAATCTTTACTGAGCAATGCTTCCTTACTCTGCCTAATTAGACTCATTGGAATAAAATCCCAGACATTTTTCGTGATGCAGAGAACCTGTTTTGTTTTTTACAACCCATACCCCAGAACCTGGAGTAAGACAAATGAAAGTGAAGCCCTGTCCTCTACGTATAAGTCTCCAGACGCTTACAAGCGACAATAAAACATCACCACCACACCACCCCAGCCCTGCAGCCGTACACCCACCCCTTACTCCCTCTGATCCAGGTTACAGAAATCCAGTTCCTTTCTTATAATCTACAGCAAAAGAGGTTGCTATGTTAAGACCCAGACTGGAAAAATTTTTTTCCTGTCTTTGTAGCAAGCTATCATTTTTCATTTCCTTCTAAGTCAGACACCACCTCTGAGATTTGCCTCTTTTCATTGATGTCAGCAGGAACTGACCTCTTGTCAAGCTGTCCTGGATCCCTACCGTCAGTTCGCCTTTGACCAGAAATATCTATATAAGCAGAGAGAGAATGAGAGCATTTATCTCTTAAAAAAAATTCCATGTTCTGTGTTTAAGGTCAGTTTCCCAAAGATTCACTTGAGGAGCTGGGGTGGAGGTGTTGGGACAACTTGCCAAAGGACCTGGGTCAAAAGCAGCCAGATGAGATGCCATTTTTTTCACATGCAAACAGTGACAAAGAGATTTGTTTATGCCTTGTCATGACTGGACAACCCAAATACCATCAAGCCTGTATCAGCAGTTGGGTCTGGGTTTTGTCATTGTCAGTCCCTGTGGTATTCAGAAGAGATGCTGGCTCAGGAGGGCCAGCAGAGTTTAATTTCCAAATGCATCTGAAATCCTTTAAGCCTTTTGTTGGAGCCATTGCAAAATCATAGTGGCAATAAGCCTTTTTTTTTTTTCCCTTCAGTGGTTGCATCACAGTCACCAAGACAAGCACAACTGACTCTTTCTCCAGAGAGACGTTGGCATCTGTGGTCCAAAGGTTAAGTATGCTGGGGCCTGGCTGGGTGAATTGCCTTTCATTTGAGACTCCAAGTGAGTGCAGGCTGAGCTCAGCGGCCCGCTGGGGAGTGAGAAGCAATTGCTGGCTGTTTTTTCTCCAGGGAAGGAGAGCAGCATATGGTGTTCTGTGTGTGACACAAACGGTTAATTTCCACAGCTTTTCTGTAGTTTCAGCAACTCTGGGATTAGAAGAGACAGGTTCTTTACAATTCCCTCCAATTTCTCTGTTACTTTCCAAGTCTCTGTTTTTGTCCTGCTGATTCTCTTTCAGCAGCTTTGTTTTGCTGGGAGGTAAACACTTGGCTTGGGATTGAGGGGGATTTAGCTGCTTTGATTTTTTTTTTGCTGCTTATACCCGAGTCGCTGGAACAGCTATTTCAAATCTTGAGATAGTCTTAAGTGTTTCTATCCTACAGGTGTACGCAAACACCACACACACACACACATGGACACACACACACACACACTCACCCCCTTCCATATAATGTTTATTAATGATTGTGAAACTATATTGGTCCATATGGACTAAGGATCGGCTGGAACAAAGACAAAATATTTGACAGATTTGGAGGTGGGGGGAAGGAAGAGGGAGGGAGAAAGGGACGGAGGGAAGGAAGGAAAAAGAGAGAAACTAATAATAATAATAGCTGCCATTTATTGGGAACTTTCTATGCACTGGGCACACTGCTAAGTATTTTACATGCATTTGTTCATTGAATTGTCTCCAAACCTTTCAGACACAGGGGTTATTACTATCCCCATTTTACAGATGAGAACATTGAGGCCTAAATTACTCAAGACATGATCCCAGATCCAAGCCAGATTTTTCTGACAAAAAAGCTATTCCTAATAGCTTGATGTCATAATGCCTATCAATAGCACATGACTGCCTCATTTTCTCAGAATTCTGTTTTAAAGAAGATAACTGTATCATTGCTTTTTCATGGTAACAAGTCCTGAGGGTTACAATGATAATGATGATAACTATAATTGTTGGTACTTTTAGGTATCAGACCCAACCATTGAAACTTACATAGAGTATCTCACTTAATGCTCACACAAACTTACATGTATGTAAATAATAATATATATTATTCCCACTTGACCAATGAGAGAAGGAAAGGTAAGACTTTTTAAGTAAGCATCTTGTCTCAGGTCACACAACAAGCAAATGTCAAACGGGAATTCCAACCTAAATCATCTGATTCCAAAGTCCTAAAATTTCTCAGAGTCTGTTCCATTTTTTCTTGCTGTTTTCTTAGGAAAAGAGCCCCAGAAGAGCACAGTTGTTTAACGATTTTCTAGTTTATCCATGAGTGCCAGCAATCTCATTTCTAATGCATATAGAGATTCATGCATTGAACGTACCGTATAAGTAAATTTGGAGAGATAAATGCTTCATAAAATGAGAAAAAAGCATTTATTGAACTTCTACTATATGTCAGGCACAATGCTGGGCTCTAGGAGTACTAACATTCAAAGGAACCCTCAGTACACAGATAAGGAGGCTCTTAGACAAACACTCTCAATAAAATGTAGTGAGAACTGTGAGGGGCTATAGAGTGCATGCCCAGATGAGGGGCATTTAATGCAGTGGAGGCTCTGGGAGGCTCTGGTGCCACACACTCATTGTTTGCAGATGCCCAGGTCTGCAAGGCTAACACAATTTTAGAGGGTAACCGTGTTCTTAGCAGTTCATGAAACTGATAAACAAAGTAAAATGTTTGCCATAGCCTCCTGAAAAATGGAACGACTCAGCCAGACCATCTCACAGCATCCCCCCTGCTCCAACCTCCGCCCAGGCCCCCAGCCCTGCCCACCCAACCCATCAGGACTCTCTTCCAAGGATGCTGAGTAGCCAGCAACCCTGTGACACTTCCCTTCTAGCCTTAGGTGACTTGACTAGGTGGACACCCTGACTAAAGAAGGCCAGTAAGAGTCTCTCCCTCAAAACCTTGTACCACAATCAAATGCACCACTAGTAGTTCATTTCTTAATGTATTTTCCGCTTTCTGCTCTTTAGATCGTTCCTTATTCTCTGTGCCCTGCTCTCAAAAAGACCTTAATTTTTCTTTTTGAAATGACTGCTAATAATATAAAGTCATAGTACCTCTAGGTTTGTATTTAAAAAAAACGAAAAAAACAAACTTTCCTGACCCAAAAAAAAAAAAAAAAACCTTGTACCACAAGACCTGGAAATGATTGTCTTTGCTCATCGCCAAATTTGAAAGATGAGTGGCTATATTCGGCTGGGCCATGAGAAAAACAAGTAAAATAGAGAAAATCAGTAAGGGAAAGGGAAGAAGCAGACAAATCATGAGAAGTAGAGATGAGACTTCACAGCCCCTGGGAGATGGAAAGAGAGCCATTGAAACTTCTTAATTTCCTACAAGTTTCAGTGGGGCTCACTTGTACTTCCCTTGAATGCTGGCAATGTCTCTGTTTTATTTTAATAAATCCTTTTATGTGTTTTAGCTGGAGTGAATTTCTGTTTCTTCCTACCAAAAGATCCTTGACAAGAATACCTTCAAATCCTTCTCTGAGTCATAAACTTATCATTTTCATCTACCATTTCGCCTCAGCAATCAGACCCAGCCAGAGCTACTTATTATCCGTCAAATGCATTTAGCCTTTTGCTGCCTCCGTATGTTGCTTGATAGGTTCTCTCTGCTTGGAATGCCCATCACCTACAAGTTTAAGTGTCCATATCCCAGCCAGCCTTTGAACCCCAGCTGGAAACTTCCTCCATATGGCTTCTTGGAACCTTTCTGGTTACAAGTAATTTCTCACTCCTCTGTGGAGCCTTTTATGTAGGTTTCCTGGCTCTGACGCTTTCTTAGTTACAATAGAACTGTCAGTACACCCAGCTTATTTTTCCTAGTAGAGTGTAAGCTCCTGGGGGCAGAGATTTTGTCTTGTTCTTTTCAAACATCATCAGTGTTTATTTAGCACACAGTAGACATTCAAATGCTATTTATAGAATTAGCGGAATAAATGAATGATTTCAAATTACCAGAAAGCATAATTAACTGAAAAATGTCAATACTCAAATTTTAGAGGGAAAAAAAAGACAAGTAGAGAACTTAGATCATATCAACTATATAGTTGAAATATAAATGACAATACTTCAGAGATTAGTACAAATTCAATCAGGTCTTGAACTTAATCTCTAAGGTTTTTTCCACTACCAAAAAATATCCATGCCTATGTGATTCCATACTTCATCCATCTACAATATTCCACAGGGAGACCTGAGGTTAATATCTGAGCCTTGAGATGCTGTATATTTTTGGTGACTAAAAGACAATCCTGTTAAAAAAAATTGGAACTAAACAAAGAGTTAAATTTTACTTGACTAAACAAAAGAAAAGAAAAGGACAATCCTGTTATCCATTCACTATATAACACTGTATGTAATTATTTCTTATAACTATTTGCTTATTATCTCACTTCCATTAGAATATGAGCTGCATGAGGGAATGATTTTTATTTCACTCACCAATGTATCCCATATGCCTATAAGAGTGCTTCGCAAAGATGTGGCACACAATTAATAATTGTTGAATGGAGACTTCCCTGGCCGTCCAGTGGTTAAGACACTGTGCTTCCACTGCAGGGGGCAGGGATTCAATCCCTGGTCAGGGAACTAAGATCCTGCATGCAGCGCCGTGCGGCCCATAATAATAATAATCTCAAAAAATTTTTTAAAAATAATTGTTTAATGGATGATTGAATGATGAATGAATAGGACATATAAAAGCAGGTAAGATGTAGCCTCTGCCCTCAATCAGCATCCAGTTATCTTTAGTGTAGAAGACATTTTGGGTACCCTGCCCAGATCCCCCTTAGCAACCAGTGCCCCCATTCCCCAGATGTTGTGCCTGCAAACAGCTGGCAGCTGCCCCCTTCCCCTGAGAACTGCACTTAGTATACAGGAACATCTCTCCCAGAAAGACCTGGGAGGTTGCACACTAACTCCAGAGGTAGCCTGTAGCCAATGGCTGACTGATAAAGGGATCTAAAAATTATCCTCCCTTGCTTTAGTGTGGGAAAGTTCTGTGGTGTTTTCACCATCTAGAGTTCCCCATGAGATCAAGCTAAAGCTAGCCTTCAGCTAAAAATACATCTTTATCTGGCTCTTCTTCGTCCTGCTTTTCTCACTTCTTCCCTTACAGGCTCACTGGAGAGCACTCCCTCAATAAATCATTGCCATAAAAATCCTTGTCTCAGGCTCTGCGTAAATTCTTGGGGATTATTTACTATCTATTACGTGCCAGGCATTATTTTTAAAATAATATATCTTTTTTTTTTTTTTTTTTTTTTTTTTTTTTTTTTTT
>NW_006777671.1:1492587-1497547 GCF_000442215.2 Lipotes vexillifer
GTTGTGGCCTCTCTTGTTGCGGAGCACAGGCTCCGGACGCGCAGGCTCAGCGGCCATGGCTCACGGGCCCAGCCGCTCCGCAGCATGTGGGATCTTCCCAGACCAGGGCACGAACCCGTGTCCCCTGCACTGACAGGCGGACTCTCAACCACTGCGCCACCGGGGAAGCCCCCTAATATATCTATTTTAAAATCTAATTTAACTTAATCTTACCTTCACAACCAACTTTCAAGACAGTTATCATCCCTAAATTACTGATAGAAGCTGAACATTTGCTTAATATATTCTATGCGGTCCAAGTGGAATTTGATCTACCTAACTCCAGAATCTCTGTGCCTCATCCTATACAATATAAGTGCAGGAAGTTATTCATGTTTTGGGAACATTTTTAATGACAAAAAGAGAACTACATGAGATTTTTGTGGCTGATCCCCAGTTAACAAGAATATGCAATTAATCACAACTTCCTGATCCTTAAAATTCAAAGTAATCAAATAGTCTCTCCTTTCCCAGACTGGATATCCCTTCACATTCTGATGAGAGTCTGACTTAGCAGTTGATATGTTAGGGAGTCTTTCAGTACTTTTCACTGCATCAGATCTTTAAGTAAATTCTTGGCCCCATGGGAAAGTAGATATCTGTTGACCTATTCTGTTGATTGATGGAGACTTTCAGACATTGAGTAATGTCCACCAAGTCCTCATAACACATCTTCATCAGAACCAAGCATTTCAAATTCCTTACCCATGCCTCAGATTTTCAGATTGTTATCTTGCAAAAATCCACAGCTTTCACCATTACTGAGAGAGAAGAGTCCCTGATAAAAACCTGTTTTGACTCTAGTCTGATTCTACTGGTCAAGAATGAGGGGAAAATATGTATATGTGAAGAATAATCACCTTTCCAGGGAAGAGTTTACAGCCTCATAGACCAGATTAAATGGAATTGGGAAAGATAATATGTAGAATTAAATTCTTCAAAGTATTTAAAATTAAGAGAAATAGATAATTCAAATATTTCTTTTCTACTGGAGATACTTGGACTGCTTTGCTTCCAGAGCCCATCTCTTGCAGAGGCGTATTATATTTTTATAAAGGAGATTTTGAACATCTAAACACTTAAAAAACTTTTTTGCTGGTTTGAAAAAGAAGGGATAAATAATAGGTAGAAGTATTACAAGCCAAATGTGGGCTAGAATGATAAAACACAAACATAATACTCATAGAATGGGAAATTATATTGACACTGTGGCTCATGGATGTTTCTGATGCTTTCAGTGGAACTATTAAAAAGGGATATAAGTTAGATTATGGAGTTCTGTATTCTTCTATCATGGGTATTTTTTGTTTCTATGAAATCAGTGCCCTAGATCTTCAGACCCTATCTAGATTTGATTTGCACTTGGCAACAAAAGACTTTGTATCAAAGAAGAAAACCCAAAAAAGAGATTTCATATAGGTCTTCTAGTATAAAAAAAGGAGAATTGCAATGTAATCCCCAGTATAAAAAAAAAAAAAATTTGTAACTTCATTCTACTAATGAGTATGCATTTTTACGTGTTTTTGAACATCTTTCTCTAAAGCTGAATCTCCCCAAACAAAGACTGGCAAACAAACATCCATTTTCATTGTAATAATGAACACTTGGCTATCAACATCTCAAGTAATGATTACAACGTGAAACACAAAAATAGTGTCATCAAGTGGAGAGACCAGTGCCCCGGGCCTGGGAACCTGGATTCCAGCCCTATACAAACTAACTTTGTGATACTGGGCATTTACTCATTCTTTCTTGGTTTCGTTTTCCTCAGTTGCATATTGAGAAGATTCAACTAGACAATCCCTAGGGTTTCTTCCAGCTCTATCTTTATGTGAATTCGCATTTATGGAATTAGTTTAAGTCCTTTGGAGAAAGATCTCAAAACCTCTATAATCATTTTCCCAAATTAAGTGAATTATATTTCTCAGAGCATTTCTTTCTAGGTTACGGTAAAATGATGAAACATAGGTGTCTCCCCAGAAACATATGTCATGTTGAGACCGGCTCCTTTGAAATATATTGGTATTATTATTGAAATCATGTTGAGGTCAGATACGCGAACAAGGAAAATGTGATGGACATAGGTGAAAGGAAATTATACAAGAGCAAAGTTCTGGGTAGTGACTCCAGACTAAAATGTTTGGACAGACAACGTAAACCTAGATAAGTCAGAAGTCAAGTCCAAACAAATCAGCCAATGCAACAAGAGTAGAGCAAATAGGGTAGGTCAGAGCAGACAATGTTCAGAGTCTGGGATCAGAGAATGGATAGTAATAGCATTGAAGAACAGAAAACATCAAGGAGAGATCAGATTTTAAGGCATAGCTTATTTCCCCTCTATGCTATTTATATTTATAAGTAGCTGTGTCTATGGGTGCTCACTGTAGTCAGGATAATGTGAAAAGTTGTACTGATAAAGTAAGATACTGGTTCAAGTAGGATATTGACAAAGATTTGGGAAGATTTCTTTCCATCAGAAAGCATCAGAAGATTCAGATGATTTAAGGATACTACAGAGGAGATGAGATAAGGAAGGAGAAAGCAATATGTCTCTCTTAGACACTTGTTTTGTCCTGGCTCTGTATGGAAGGAAAACAAGCTACTCCCTACTTCCCTTTTGCTCTCATACCAAGATGAACCAGTAGAGCTAGCACCTGGGAACATGATCTGGGTAATGAAGGTAGGGCCATAATCCCCACCCTCACAGAGGACTCCTCACAATAACTGGCATAACCTTCACCTCTTTCAGAGCAACCCCTTGGGTTATACACAAGAGAACAATGTAGAAGGCCACTCTGTATAAGGACTCTCTTATCCATCTCTATCTGGCTGTGTGTGAAAATGCTCTGACTCATTCTTCATTCAAATAGAAAAATTTAAGAGAGCAGTTGTTATAGAAATACATGGCAATGTAGAAGGTTCTGTAGACACAATAAAAGTTCCTTTCCCAAGAGAGAAATCTTCTTCTGTACCAACTGACTAGTTGGAGAGGGATATTCTGATTTATATTTTCAATAAATCTAGCAGCTCTATGGAGGGTATACTTTCAGGGCCGTAAGGATGGAAGCAGAAAAAACAGTTAGGAGGCTTTTTAGGAATCCAAGTGAGAGATGGTAGTGACTTAGAATTCCAGCATTCACCTGTATCCGTTTTCCTCACCTTCCATGCACATGGAAGAATTATACTTCCTTTCCCCCTTGCAGTTGGGTGGTGCTCCATGACTAGTTCTGGCCAATGGATTGGTGTAGAAATGGTACGTATTGCTTCCAGACTGGAGCATTTGATTTCTGGATGAGACCTTCTTGTGTTCTTTTATCCCCTCAAACTGTGGCTAGTAAATTTCCAGATTGTGCAGACACTTCAGTGAGGGGCCTGGAGTGAGGAGAAAGTGGAGCAGAGCTCCCCGCTGATGTGCAGTGGAAATGTAACTGAGTGAGAAGTAGATATTTGTTGTTTAAACCACAGAGATTCGGGGATTATTTGCTACCACAGCATAACTTAGCATATCCTAAACAATATTGATACTAACGGTAGAAATGGTGAAAATTAAGTAGATTTGGGATGCAGTTCAGAGGTTTGATTGACAGGACTTTCTGACAGATTAGAGATAAATGGCAAAAGGAAGAAAAACCAAGGATGACCATGACAATACAATAAGCCCATAGCTGGCGTTGCTAATCAGTTTTAGCTCTTGTTCATACCGAGCTCAATTCCGTTTCACAAGCCTTATTAACACAAGCTCTAGAAATGTATTAGAGTAAGAAGGAGAGATGAATGATATGACTGGCCTTACCTGGGAGAGTATGGTCTCTTGCATCTTCTACTTCTATAGTCTTTGACTCTATTAGGGGCTTAGAGTCAGTTGGTTAGAATTTTTTATCATTGGGTTGGGATGAAGTGAACACAACCAAATTCATTTCAACCTCACCCAACAATAAAACTGAGGACATTTCTATACCATTACTAACTTCAGAGAAAGTCAGGAAATAACTGAAGCATTAAAAGACATCTACCTCATGGGCTTCCCTGGTGGCGCAGTGGTTGAGAGTCCGCCTGCTGATGCAGGGGACATGGGTTCGTGTCCCGGTCTGGGGGGATCCCACATGCCGCGGAGCGGCTGGGCCCGTGAGCCATGGCCGCTGAGCCTGCGCGTCCGGAGCCTGTGCTCCGCAACGGGAGAGGCCACAACAGTGAGAGGCCTGCGTACCGCAAAAAAAAAAAAAAAAAAAAAAAAACTAAACAAAAAAGACATCTACCTCAATAAATATTTTATGAAAACCAAAAATCAGAAAAAAAGAACTGACTTCTTGAGTAACAACTATTGGTAGATTTAGGTGTTCAAAAAACTTACCCTAAAATACTTCACCCTGAAGCTATATTTGATTGAACTAGATTTAAAAGGGAATTGACACAACAAACTGGTGAATATAACATAAAAGAAGCAGACTCACAGATATAGAAAACAAACTAGTGGTTACCAGTGTGGGGGAGAGGCAATATAGGGTTGAGGGAGTGGGAGGTACAAACTATTGGGTGTAAGATAGGCTCAAGGATGTATTGTACAATGTGAGGAATATAGCTAATTTTTTGTAATAACTGTAAGTGGAAAGTAAACTTGTCAAGTTGTATAAAATTTTAAAATTAAAACTAAAAAATAAAACGGCGTTTCCAAAGTCCTTTGTTGAAAAACCTTGCCTTCATACAGCACTGTGGCTCTGACAGTGATTGCGTGACTCTGGACAAGTCACTCTAACCTCTCTGAGGTTTAACTTAGTCATTTATAAATCAGGAGTAATCATGAAGGTTGTTTTGAGAATTAAATTAAGTAATGTGTATAAAACTCTGTCAACTACACAGTAGTAGTCTAATAGGTGGAATTATTATTATTTTTAAAGACTGA
Organism: Lipotes vexillifer; assembly: GCF_000442215.2. NCBI lineage: Eukaryota > Metazoa > Chordata > Mammalia > Artiodactyla > Lipotidae > Lipotes > Lipotes vexillifer. The sequence continues at coordinate 1,497,527 of NW_006777671.1, forward strand.
ACTAAAGGGGTTCTCTTTCCC
>NW_006777671.1:1497557-1510950 GCF_000442215.2 Lipotes vexillifer
GAGCCCACGTAAAACCTGATGAAGCTACGAAGGAGACATGAGAAGTTTAAATCACTATAAATTCGAATCATGACACTGTGGCATTTTCAATATATCACTGCCCTCTGACCCTGCATATCAACTCATGTGGGAGAAATTAAATCACTATTCACTGTTTGTTATTAGAACTAATGAAATCAGGAGAGCATGCTCTCACTAATTCAAGCATTTGTTAAGCAGTTTCTTTCTTTCTTTTTTTTAACTTATTTGTTTATTTGGCTGCGTTGGGTCTTTGTTGCTGTGCACAGGCTTTCTGTAGTTGCGGCAAGCGGGGGCTACTCTTTGTTGTGGTGCACGGGCAGTGCAGTGGTTTCTCATTGCAGTGGTTTCTCATTGCAGTGGTTTCTCTTGTTGCAGAGCATGGGCTCTAGGCGCACGGGCTTCAGTAGTTGTTGCTCACGGGCTCTAGAGCTCAGGCTCAGTAGCTGTGGCACACAAGCTTAGCGGCTCCGCGGCATGTGGGGTCTTCCCGGCCCAGGGCTCAAACCTGTCTCCCCTGCATTAGCAGGCGGATTCTTAACCACTGCGCCACCAGGGAAGCGCTGTTAAGCAGTTTCTGGTAATAATCACATAGACTAATCTTAGCTTCATTCTCTCCACCCACAACAAACCCTACTTCTAAGAGGCTGATAGAAGGAACATATCTGAACCTAGCTCCCAAATCACTCCAACACCAATTTCTCAATTCCCTAGCTTTTAACAATGGAATTAAAGCATGACAGCTGAACACCAAAGATACAAGGGTATTGATAAAAGAAAGGGAGCCCACCAAAAAGAATCTTTGAGTGACCATTAAGTTTAATGCATGCACATAACAATAGCAATTTGGTCATAAGGTTTGAAGACACCCTGTATCTCTATTACGGTGCTACCATGAAAAATAAAGCAAACTATTCTTGGCAATAATTTAGAAATGTGATTAAATCCAATCATGGGTAGGTACAATTTTAAAGAGTTTCTCTAATTAGATTCTGAACAAATTCAACCACATCTTGACTTTTTTCCCTTTGGGATATCCAATAACTTAGATAAGATGTGTAATGTCTATTCCCTAAGTCATTAGTTTTAGTTAACAGCTAATTGAGTCCTAGTTTTTGATATCAAATTTCCTCTTTGCACCTATCTCCAGGTCTACACAGCACAAAGCAATTAAAAACTGGAACAATTATACAGTAAATCTAGGGAAGTTAACTAATAAGATACATTCAGACTCTGGTTCTGTTTAGAGTGTTTCATTCAAAATTACCTGAAGGCCTGTTTGTAGTATGAATCCACATGATAGTTTCTGATTCTCCACTATGACAATAGTTTTAAGAAATATTTATTGAACACTTATAATGGGTCAGATACTTGTGTTAGGCACTAGGAGTGCAAAAATGATTTACACTTTCCTGCCCTCAAGGTGTTTAGAGTCTAATAAGAAAGACACACAAACCACACTGACACAATGTGATAAATGCTTAGGGAGATGCACAGGTGATGCTGAACTTTCAGCACACCTTGGCTTCCTCGAAGAGATGATACCTGAGCTGAACTTTAAAGATACACAAGAGTTATTCACACAGATGAGTTAAAGCAGGCACCTCGGACACAGGAAACAGCCTGATCAAAAGAAATGTAGGCGAAAACAGCTACACCCCAACTAAACTAAAAAAAAAAGTAGGAGCCACAGATTTGGAGACAATGATTTGCAGTTCAGCTTGGGATGTGTTGTAGGAGAATGAAGTAAACCTAGCAGGCATCTTGATAGGAAAAAAAACAAAGCTGAGAGGAGAGTTAGGTCTGGGAATGGAGATTTGGAAGTCATCAAATGGCGCAGGAGAGGAAGACAGGGAAACACACCAGGAGAAAAGATCGTAAGATGAGCTTGGGATCTTGCGGAGCACCCAGGCTTAAGGGGTGGAAAAAGAGGAAGAATTCATGAAAGGAAAGCAGAGAAATGATCAGAATGTTGGAAGAACCAGGAAAGAAACCCAGAATGTTGAAAGTTTCAAGGAGATGGCCAACAATGGCAAATAAACACCAAAATGCAACTAATACCAGCCTAAAGTAATATGCATTCCATTTAGCCATAGGAAGAACATTTACAATCTCTTAAGAAGTCATTTCAGTGGTGTCCGAGGAGTAGGAAGGGGAGCCCGAGTTTAGATCGTGCTTCTTGACTGAGAAGAGGAGTGAGCTGAAGGAAAGTTAAAGAAATAAGAGGGCATTCTAAACTAAAAGGAAAGAAGTACTAGAAAGTAAGAGATTGACTAAGTAGAGAAGATAGAAGATAGTGGAAGGGGTGAGGATGCTGTGGAAACATGAAGGAGTGGGGAGAAGGGCTTTGGATAGGCCGATGTTCTTAATAATTTTTACTGTGGCCCACTATAAGAAATACACCTCACACAGTACACCCTCAAAGATATACACACAATCATAGATGTAAAGCAAAGTTTATGAGACAATATTTTTCCTTACTACATATTATGTACCCTGAAATTTTCTTTTCATTCTACTTTATTCCATTAAAAAGTGCTAGTCATACCCTGATAGTTGATTTCATGCCCTCCCGACATATCAGGGCCCACAGTTTTCAAGAACACTGGAATGAATGACTCTTCAATCTCAAACTTCAATCTCTAAATCTCTAAACCTTCCAAAGTTAGAAAAAAAATAAAGTAGGATAGAGATGAGGATAAATATATAGTTATACAGAGTAAGTTGAGGTATTTCAGTCCTCACGGCCTCACTTTTCTTTCCTTTTTTTTAGTTGAAGTATAGTTGATTTACAATGTTGTGTTAGTTTCAGGTGTGAAGCAAAGTGATTCAGTTATACATACATATATATCTTTTTTTTCAGATTCTTTTCCCTTATAGGTTATTAAAAAATATTGAGTATAGTTCCCTGCGCTATACAGTAGGTCCTTGATGTCTATCTATTTTATATATAGCAGTCCATATCTGTTAATCCCAAATTCCAAATTTATCCCTCCCCCCTTTCCCCTTAGGTAACCATAAGTTTGTTTTCTGTGTCTATAGGTCTATTTCTATTTTGTATGTAAGTTCATTTGTACTTTTTTTAAGATTCCACATATATGTGATATCATATGGTATTTGTCTTTCTCTGTCTGGCTTACTTCATTTAGTATGATCACCTCTAGGTCCATCCATGTTGCTGCAAATGGCTTATTTCATTCTTTTTCACGGCTGAGTAATATTCCATTGTATATATGTACCACATCTTATTTATCCATTCATCTGTGGATGGACACTTAGGTAACTTGCACATCTTGGCTATTGTAAACAGTGTTGCAATGAACACTGGGGTGCATGTGTCTTTTCAAATTACGGATTTCTCCAGATATATGCCCAGGAGTGGGATTGCAGGATCATATGGTAGCTCTATTTTTAGTTTTATAGAGAACCTCCATACTGTTCTCCTTAGTGGCTGTACCAGTTTACATTCCTACCAACAGTGTAGGAGGGTTCCTCATTGTAGTTTTGATTTGCATTTCTTTAATAATTAGTGATGCTGAGCATCTTTTCCTGTTTCTTTTGGCATCTATATGTCTTTTTTGGAGAAATGTCTGTTTAGATCTTCTGCCCATTTTTTGATTTTTTTTTTTTAATATATATTGAGTTGTATGAGCTGTTTGTATATTTTGGAAATTAATCCCTTGTTGGTCACATCATTTGCAAATATTTTCTCCCATCCTGTAGGTTGTCTTTTCATTTTGTTTATGGTTTCCTTTGCTGTGCAAAAGCTTTTAAGTTTAACTAGGTCCCATTTGTTTATTTATGTTTTTATTTCCATTACTCTAGGAGACACAGTCAAAACAGTATTGCCACAATTTATGTCAAAGAGATGGCCTCACTTTTCTTAAAGTAAAAGTTGAGGTCATCAGTTGAGTCCAGGGAGAATGGAGCAGGGTGGAGGGCATAATGACAATGATGAAGGTATAGAAAAGTCACTGAGGAAAATGAAACAGGATGCTGAGCAGAGAGAAGGAAAAGGTTGCCCAGTGGTGCTGAGGACCCATTTAAGCCAGAAAGCAAGCATTTGTTGTAGCCCCAGCCTTCATGGTTCTACTGATCAGGTTCTCGGTTCCATCAGGTTTGTCAGTTGTATTTGCTACTCTTTCACCAGAGAATCTGGTAAATTCCCAACAAATGGTTACTGAGTGAATGTTACTCTACCTAGGTGAGCTAGTTCACTACCTGAGTTGAAAATGTCACAATGGCCATTTCAATTCCTGTCTCTTGTGCAGAAAAGATACAAGGCACCGTCCTTAGATCCTCCTCCCTCCCACCACCCCCACTAAGGCTTCCCTTGGGAGCTTCTGCACTCGGAGAAGTGTTGAACTGTCCAGCTGACAGCACTGAGCATGGCACTTGGCACCCTGTAGGTGCAAGTTGTTTATTGATTGGCATCTAGCTTGTGATACGTTGTGGGAGTGTGCTGTATAAACAACTTTGTGTTTATGCTGTTTGCCCAACAGGACAATTCTATGCAATGAAACTGTGAAACAGTTCTCTGTGTTTGAAGCAATCTAGCTCCATTCATTCATTCAACAAATATTTATTGAACCCCGACTACATGCCAAGCACTAGGGCAAGCATAGGGATTGAGTGTGAACAAGAATGACAGGGTCCCTGTGCTTAAGGAGATAATATCCTCTCTGGGGGAGAAAGAGAGATGATTTTGTTTTATTTGGTTTGGTTTTTGAGTGATGGGGAGGGGGGTGTGGACCGTACACATGCAGGAAGAGAGAACAGCACGTGCAAGCTTAAGGCTGTGATGATGTGGCACATGGTGCCGGCATGTTCCAGAAACTGAGATGAAGCCAATATGACCACAGCCCAGTGATGGAGGGGACAGGCACAGACTGGGGGTCTTGCAGGCATGTTAAAAATATCCATCTCCTAAGAACAAAGGAAAGTCATTTTGGATAGGGGAATGATGAACAGATTGCCATTCCTGGATGTACCTAGGCGTCTGAATACTTAACCAATTGTTTATCCTAGTGAGGTATCTCTCAGCTGGCAGATTAGTCACAGATCTGGTTTCTGTTTTGCTTTGTTTTGCTCTTGTAAGTATTGCTGAGCAGGGTCTGCTGTTTTGAGCCACTTCCTTTCCACCCTCACAATTTCATTTTAATTGTCTAGGAGAATCTTCTGCTTCTCCCCCTTCCAACTTTCAGGCCAAATGGTGACAGGAGTCTTTGGAAGAAATTTACATTATTAAGAGCCTGGGGTTTGCAGAGCAGATAGAACTGAGCACTCAGGAAGTTTTAGAGGCGAGCTTAAATTTCAGTATCACAACAGAAGGCAGTACGGAAATTTCTCTTTGTCAGAGTGGAGGGGTTTGCCTCCACTCCAGTCCACAATGTTGACTTCATTCCAAAGGGGGAATCTGGGAACTTCTAACTCCATTTTGCCATCTCAGTTCTCTTCTGGATTGCCTGTTGCCCTGGGAGCTTCGGAATTCACAGGAACAACTCCCTTCCCTTTCCTCAGCTCCAGTGGTGACTGCGGTTCTAGGCTGGGGTGCAGAGCTGACCTGGGGAAGTACACCAGGCTGGGTGTGGCAAGGGAAACTAAGTTCCCAGGGCATGCACAAGGTTTATGTCTGGTGCCTGCAAATCCCCAGGCAGAATAATTCATTCAAATGACAACAGAGTCCTGCTCAAGGTGGGTGCCCAAGATTCAAGCACAGCTGTACCTCAGGGAGGCCTGGCAGTCTTGCCCCTGTGGCCACGGACATGGGGCTGATGCACTATGTGTATTTTATTCAAAATAACTGCTCCTTGACAAGGAGACCATGACTCCAGTCTTAAACAACCACCTTCCTTAACTGTGAAGGATGGAAGCTATTGCCACCTTAGGAGAAAAAGCAGGAGCTGTTAGTTTTGTAATTATCTCCACTCCATTTGCTGACCTTTGACTTCTACCTCTTATTCATTCTGAAACTCACCCTCCCACCCTGCTAAATCAACCCCAATTCTGGGAAGTTTCACATTTTCCCCTCAGCTCTTTGGACCCATCAAAGAAAATTTTCTTTAACTTAAAAAAAAGTTCTATGATTACAATGAAATGCAATTAACTCAACAAACAGACCTGACTTTGAGGCCGAGCTCTGTGTTTTACTATTTCAGCAGTCTAACCCCATAGAACCTTAGTTTCTCAGCTATACAATAGTGGAGATAATAAAAGTCATGTTGATGGGTTGTTGGGGAGATTAAATTCAATGAGATGATGCAGTGATTGGCACATAGCATATGCTCAATAAAGCATACACTATGTCCTCCACTAATCCAGGCAGCAGTGAATCATCTGGGGATTGATCTTATAGAGAAATCTTGGACACGAAGAAAATCTGAAGTTTGTCCACTGCAGCTCAGTTCTGTGTCTTCTTTGGTGGTGCAGAATTTAGACAGGATTTCCAGCAGCTCTAACTGCCTAAGTGAGGCAGTGTGGGTGGGGATGAACCACCTGCTAGACACAGCTCTGCATTATACAGATGTGCTTCAGGACTGCATGCTCTTCCAAGCAAATGAATTCATGTAATGGAAGTACCAATATTCTTTATGTAGAGTCCAAATGCAGAGAAAGGCTAGTTCCAAGCCAATAAACTCAGGGTTCCAAAGTCTTAATTTCCTAGAATTTGGTGAAATCCTCCCATAAACTGCTGGTGGGTGAGTTTGGAAACAACAGGCTAATCAATCCCATGCTTCATCCCTGTCTGTAGCTAATTCCACAGTGTGGAACCTTCTCACTGGGCCTTGGGGATGCTCGCTTTCACAGCCCTCCATTGAGGTGACACATAGCTTGTTTACTGAACCTTGGATGGGCTTCTGGGCTCTGTGCAAAGTGTTCCAGAAACAACCCCTGTCCTTAAGTTTCCTTCCAGTCTTCTGTTTGTGAGTAAAATTGTACTTCTCCTTGTCCCCAAACGTACCTGGTTCTTTGCTACCTCCAGACCTTGGCTTGTGCTGTTTCACTTCCAGAATACCACCTCTGTTCCCTCCTCTCTTCCCTAACCCTGTTATCTCTGCTTGTCACATTCTTCCTATTTGATTTAAGCTCAGTTCAAATACCACTCGCCCTTCTTCCTCTGAATTCTCAGCTTAAAGTCCTCATCTTATTCAAAGAATTACTTGGAGTATCATTTCTCCATGTATACATTTCTCTCCCCTAATTCAGCGGAATACACTAGGGAGAGAAATCATCATTACTAGTCTTGATGTCTCCCATGACATTTATAGAACTTAACAGTGGACACTAAAGTTTGAGTGATTGATTGAGTGAATTCATTCATTCCACAGATTTTTACTGACTGCCCACTCTGGACCAGGCACTGTTCTAGATGTAGAGGATACAGAGGTGATTAGATAGGCAAAGTCCCTGTTCTTGGGAGTTCACATTCTGTATGAATAAATTCCAAAATTGTTCTAAAAGTAAAGGCAAGAGATGTTAAAAAAACAACAACAACAACCAAAAAACCTTGATGTTATCACAAGACAAGAAACTATGGCAAATATCTACTCTCTTTGTTATTCCTATCCTGATTTTCCCATCGACTAATATTTGATTTAAATTACCACCCTCTATTGTTTAGTATTTGCTGGGAGCTCTGCTAAGTGCTTCACAGAAAATATTTCATTTCATCGTCACAACAATGCTAAGAAACAAGAACTAGTAATCCATTTGAGGAAACCATAGCCCCTGAAGGCTAAATAGCCTACCCAGGCACAAGAACGTAAGGGAATGAAAACGCTGAGATTAGAACCCCACTCTACCTGACTCCACACAGACTATCTCTCAACCACTGTGTTGTATCAACCTTCAAACCTTAGCAACAAGAGTCTCAGTGCTATAAACCACATGACCTACAGTTTACATTTGTTGGTCTTCTACTAGGCAAAGTTTCCCTGAAACCAGCCTTCCTTGCCAAAACTTTGCATGCCCCTTCTGATATACATTATCAACTGGAAACATTTTCTCCATAAATTTCAACAAGCTCAATTGCTACATTTAGAAAAACATGAGTCCAGTGGTTCCTTTCTCCAAAGATCATGTGTTGGGACAGCAGCCATTGTTAACCTGGGGTTCACCGTGTCACATGCAGCAACAGCTTAACCCCTTGGCAGGATTGCCACACCCGTCCACCCAACATGGCAAACTACTCACAATGTGTCCATTCTCCACACATTGTCAATGATTAATTTATAAATCACCTTCTAACGTTCTCATGATTTCAACATAAGATGCCCCTATTGGGATTTGATATGATTCTATCCAATACCATCCCTGTGGGAAGCACATCCAAACAGAATCAGTTGACCTTACTGGCAGATTCATGTAGTCCTTAAAGTAAGGCATTGTGGAGCCAGCCCCCAGTGGAGAACGACGGTCCTTCAAATTTATTATCTCCACTGACTATGTCTGGAACACACTCCTCATTCGATAAATGTCCGTTGAATAAATGAATGAGTAAATGATTTTTTGAATCACTCTGAAAATAATTTAAGGTAAGATGTATAGTGTGGCCAAAAGAACATTGAGCTTGCCGGTTTAAAAAAACTAAAATAGAGGGTTTAATTCCTGGCTCTGCTACTTAAGACCTGTGTTGTGTGCGGCATCATGCAAGTAAATGAACTGCTTTACAGTTGCTATAAAGTGAGGATAATATTATTTGGCCCCACTGTTGAGAATAAAAAATGGAATAACATGGCAGAGCACCCAACAGAGTCTTGGTACACGGTAGGTCCTCACTGTTGTTTCTCTCCTTCAAAAAAGAAAATCCACTTGGCTGGGTTGCACTTTTCTGTAAAACATAAATGGAAAGAGTTAGATTAGATCTGGGGTGCACTCTTCTCTTGAAACTCCTTGTTACTTGGAGAAGAGGGTACCGAGTAGGGGTTCTATAATTTTAAAAAGTCATTAACGGGCCAGAGGCAAGTGCTGAGTTACTCTACTTGCTGGGAAGTCGGCAGTGGCACATTATCTCACAATGGCCAGGTTGTTGTGCTGCTTGAAATAGCTGCAGGAATCACAGGAAGACTGTAAGTTAGTTGAACTTCATAACGGAGGGAGTTTCAAGTAACCAGAAGTTCCAATTATCCCACATCAGTGAATGTTACTCTCATCTTCCAGAGGTTTTCAGTCCAGTGATCTGATCTATCTCCAGATATCACAGAGTCCAAATAAGGGAGAATGAAGTAAGCAAGATCTCAAGAAAACACTCAAGAGTGCTTGAAACACGATAATGTAATGTCAGCTCATTTGACTTGTTCACCCATTTCCATAGGCTCTGCTATCAAGTAGCTTCAAGAACCGTAGGTAAAGCTCAGGGTGCAGGTTCCGGGTACAGAGCAGACTCTCAAGAAATGTTACTGCCTCTCCTCACTCTTCTCCTATAAGAGATCCTCATAACACAGCCACGATATTTGGGCAAAAGCTAAAAGTTGATCAGAGAAAGAGGAATAAGAGAGTGCAGGGCAGTGGCTTTAGCAGCTACCAAGCTAGTGGCTTTGAGCATGTTTTTCGCCTGTGTAACTGAGTGACAACCACTTGCAAGTTAATTGTCTCTTTCTACCCTCTTACTGGTTCTTTGAGATAGGTATTGTTATCCTCCTGGTGACAGATAAGGACAATGGCTGTTAGAAAGGTTAGAAAGTTCCCCAAGATCACACAGCTTGTGTGTATTAAAGCCTGATTAGAACCCAAGGTCCCTTTGACTGCAGATTATGGTTCTTATCTCCATACCTCCAGATCTTCAGCTCTAAAATGGCATCTTAATCTTTTCCCAGCTCTAAATATCTAGCAATTTATTATTTAATTCATTCAAAAATATTTGAGGTTCTACTCTGCTAGGTAGAGTTGGGTGATATTGGGAAGAATAAAACATGAAATTTAAGATCTATGTGGACACACATGATAATAACACAAGATAGAAGTAGAGACAGTCCCCAACGGGTTCTAGAAAAAAGGCCCAGGGACTTTAGAAGAGAAAGGAATTTGTCTTGCTGAGCAGGCCAAATGAGACTTCCTGGTGGAGAAAGAACCTGCTCTAGACCTCAAATGTCTACTCGGTGTCCAGAGCAAGAGACTCTTTTACTTCCCAGGGACTGAAACTCCTGAGCTTTTTCTGCTTCTCCATTAAAGTTGAGAGAACCCCTCTGTGAATTGAGAGCTTGATGGTATTTTGGACAATTTAAAAGCAAGAGAACTCTGAGTGCCCATAATAAAGTACACTTCAAAACGCTTGCTTTAAAAGGCCATGACATTTAAGGTTCAGTTCACCTAAATTCTTCAATTCATCATCTTTGTCATTTGTTCCATAAATCATGGACACATGGACATCCAAATAATACAGGAACCTTACCATAAAGCTTCTCCTCTTGGTTTGGGAGGGTACAGGGTTTGGATTTCAAACCCTTGACACTAAGCAGAGCTCTGCTTGGGTAGAAGTCATGCTATGGCAACAGCAAACACAAAGACACTCAGTATTTGCCAGGTGTGGCTCTAAGTGCTTTACATATATTATTCTCATTTAATATACACAGTTACCCTATGAGGCAGATACTATTAATATCCCCACTTCGCAGATGAAACTCCAAGAGGTTAATTAATTTGCCAAACGTCATCCAGCTAGTGTCAGAGCCCAGTAATAAACTGAAAAAGCCCAGTTCTGGAGAATATGCTCATCACCACTATTCCACATGGCTTCCTTCTATGCTTACCCAGGTTGATTTACCTGGTTTAAAAGTAATAAAGGAAGAAAAACTAGCACTATTCTAACATTTGGGGAAAGCCAAAAGTGTTTTGCTGTTTGTTCATCTTTTTGTTTTACTGTAAACTTTTGGTTCAATGCATAGTCGTAGTTAGTGGTCTCAATTTTGTAGGCTTAGATTTGAAAAAATATTGTTAAAATGTTTGTATTGCTATTTTCCTAACTATAAATGTAAATCAAGGTCATTGTAGAAAAATGTTTAAATACAGAAGAGACAAAAAAGAAAACAAGTCACTTAAGAAGTAACCCCTGTTTACACTTTGGAGTATTTTGTGGTCAATTATTTTTTCCTATGTAGAGCTTTAGCTGTGTCTTCTAGATTTGCCTATTGAGGATCATGGTATACCCAGTTTAGTTTCTTGACCTTTGTCCATTTTGTACCTTGTTACTAAAAATTCTTCTGAAGCCTCAGGCTTCAGAAGAGGGCAGAAAAATATTCCACCAATTGGATATTCTACTGCTTATTTAATCAAACCTCTATTTAAAGCATTCAGACTGTTTCCATTTTCCTAATTAAAATAAATGCTTCAATAAGCATCTTTGTACATTTTTATAACTGATATTACTTTCTTAGGCTTTGTTAAGATTATATCAGATTTGCTTAACTAATTAATTCCACAAATACTAAATATCTACAATGTGCCAGCTGCAGGGCCTGAGGATACTATGGTGTTACTGGGTCAAAGGGGAGGAATATGGTTAAGAATCTTGACATGTGGCTCAGTGCTTCATTTGAAAGGTTGTTCTAGTCATTTATGCTATGTGAGCTGTTGAAGAGTTTGCATTTCACTGAATCCTATATGGATTAAGAAACATATTTTCCAGTTTGAAAGATGACAATTATGTTTCATTGTTGCCTTTGTATTTCTTTGATTTTGAGTGAGGTTATACTTTTTGGTATATTTATTATTCATAAATGTTTAATTTTTAAATTCTTGTTCACGCCTAGTCTAATTGAAGAAATTTCTCATTTCATATTTCTTTATAGCTTGAGAAAATGCAAAAATACTGCCTGAAAGCCTTAATGTTGCCTTTTAGTACCCATAAAAGTCAAGGTCAGGCTTTTGATGCATCCAGCTCTCAGAAATCTGGGTTACTGGAGAATATCAAAAATGGGTGCACTGTATGAACTGAGGGCTTAGAATTACCTGGGCAGGGATAGTAAACAAATTTGGGCAGAGGTATAAAATCTGTTGATCTCCTGGCTGAAGGAAGTTAACTGTATTAATAGTTGGAGTTCTTCTTTCTACAAAATAGTTTTTAAATCCTAGTTTTGTCTCTAAGGTTAATTGTTACTTAATATAATAGCATAAATTAGCATAGTCATGTCACTTAATGGAACATGTGCATTTCACTGAATCTTAGATGCATAAAGTATTTCAAAGTACTTTAAAAAGATTTTCACAATATATTGTCAGAAATGATATCCATTTACCTTTGCCATATTCCATCAGTTAGAAGTAACTAGGTCCAGCTCACACTCAAGTGATCACACAAGGGCATGAAAATCAGAAGGTGGAGATTGTTGAGGACTGTCTCTGAGGCTGCCACTCACACTCTCTATGCTTTACAGTTTTATTTTTTTCATAGTACTTGTCATTAGCTAAAATTATTTGCTTATGTTTTTATTGTCTGTCTCCCTTCTCTAAACCGTAAGCTCCATAAGGGCAGGGGCTTTGCCTTGTTTGCCACATTACTCCCAGAACCTCAACTGTAACTGGCACATAGTAGGTTTTAAATAAACATTGTTTAGTTACTTAATTAATTAATTTATTAATCTGATAGACTGCAATGGACTGGGAAAGCAGTATTTTAGTGGTCAAGGGCAAAGTCTGTTAAATCAAACAGAACAGACTTAAATTCCTGTCTTTGCCACTCACTAGCTGTGTAACCTTGGGCACATTGCCTCAATGTCCACGTCTGGAAAATGGGGATAACAATATGTACCTTGCTGAGTTATTGGAATTCACTTTAATCATATATAGAGATATGCAATATCATATATATTCACTTTATATCATATTATATATATGTATTTTATTGTAATACTACATAGATTTTATACCATATATAGTATATATTTTATATAGTATATATATTTTATATTTTTATATTTATTTTATATGTAGTGTGTGTGTGTGTATATATATATATATATATATAGAGAGAGAGAGAGAGAGAGAGAGAGAGAGAGAGACTGAGAGAGAGAGAGAGAACTTGGTACACAGTAAGTGTCCAGAGCATGGTCATTATCACTACAATTATAACAATTCAAAAGATGATTCTCCTAACCTGTGGGTAAATTCAGCCCAGCAACTGATGCTTTGCACTGGGCTCCTCTGCTGTGAAGAGCTGCCTGAAGAGGAGGGTGTGTGTCACTTCCTCACACCCACCCAGGGTCTTGTTTGGCCAAGCTTAGCCATAGAGAAGGAGAAGTTGAGGGCAGGCATCCCAAAGGAGAGATCCACATTGTGTGGAACTCATTTCTAGTTACTCCCCAGCTCCTGGCCTCCGCCCTCAGGTCGAGCTGCTGACCCTCACGGTGAACTTGTGCCAACCCCTCCACACTCTTTCACT
>NW_006777671.1:1510963-1522872 GCF_000442215.2 Lipotes vexillifer
CCTCCCCACTCTTTCACTCTGGGACCCTAGTAATGGAGCGGGAGGTCCTGTCCTGCAGTTTCCCAGTGCCACCTGGGGTTTGGGAGCTAGCTGCTCCTGACCCCAAAGGAGGGCAGGGCTCTATAGGAAACAAACCCTCAGCACATGGCTTGACCATCTGAACTAAAGCACCAGGGGCACAGTCTGAGGAAACAAGAGAAGTCAATCAAATTGGGGTTAACATTTTCCACTTACAGCAAATGATTCAGAGTTTCACACTAAACAACAACAATACATACACACATTTATAGTAATAATGTGTTCATTATGTCTTTGTCCAACTACTCCACAAACATTCATTTAGTACCATGTACCAAGTGGATTCACAGATAGGAGAAAGGATATTATAAAATCATGACAGAGTGCTGCAGGAGCTTGGAGGGAACACCTAATTCAGATAGTTATAAGGGAAAAAAAAACATTGAAATGGGTTTGGAGGAATAAGAGATTCCTTCCTTCAACTCATACTTATCAAGCTCTTACTCTATGCCCTATGCTCAGGGAAGTGCAAGGTAATGGAGAAAAACAGTGAATAAGATACAGTTCCTGCCCTCAAATTGCTCATGGTGCTGTGGGGAATCAATCGGTAGGTGGGAAGTCTCCTGGAAGTAGATGGGTGCAGGACTTTAGGAAAGGGAAGTCCATGGCTTGTTTGGGAGACAGTATGTTAGGTTGGCTAGAATACATGAAACGCAGGGTGAGGGGAACTTGGCGGGAGTTGGTGGGAGGCAGCCTGAAGGGAGAGGTTTGGTCTCGATGTGAAGAGCCTCGTGCCAAGCTAAGGAGTTTCCACAGTATTCTGTAGGCAACATCAGGCTATAGAAGGTGTGTGCAGAGGATTGATGTTACTGGATCCATGTCTACAAACACCCCTCAGGCACTTGTGTTATGTATAGGTTGGGGAGAACCATTTTCCAATTTTCCAAGCAAGAAATGACTGGGCCCTGACCTAAGACATGGGCAAGTGCAGAGAGAGAGAGATGGGGAGGGATTCAAGAACTAGATCAAAGGAAGAAAAACTATCACATATTGGGAAATAACTGCTTATTCTCAAAGGATTAACATTCTTTGATGTCCTTTTGAATCACCTACTCCATCTCTGTTTCACGGATCAGAAAACATTCTTCCAGGAAGGTCAATAATTTGCCCAAGCATACAGATGCCAGCTTTATCCAGTCTGAAGTGACATCAGTACTTTTGGTTAATGCCATATGTATTAGTTTCTTAGGACTGCTGTACCTCAAACCAGGTGCCTTAAAACGACAAATTTATCACCTCACTTTTCTGGAGGCTAAAGTCTGACTGAAATCAAGGTGTCAGCAGGGCTGGCCATGCTCCCTCTGAAACCTGTAGGAGAATGTGGTTTCCTGGCAATCTTTAGTGTTTCTTGGCTTGTGGATGAAGCACTCCAATCCTCTGTCTTCAAACTGCATCCTCCCTGTACATGTCTATCTTCACACCATCATTATCTTGGAAGGACACCAGTTATATCTGATAAGGGACAAGGTCTACTCCAGTATGACTTCACTTAATTTAACTAATTACATCTGTAATGAACCTATGCCCAAATAAGGTTGCATTCTGAGGTACGGGGGGTTAGGACTTCAACATATTTTGGAAGGCAGACACAATTCAACCTATAGCACCATATCAAGTTGTCCTGACACAAAATGGCACTCTCTTGGAATAAATTGGCTTCACCTTGCCTAAATACAGGAAAGGATCTGCTAGGGCCTATATACAGAGGTCCAATCAATCAAAAACAGGCAGATCTGGACTCTTGGTTAAAGTGCAGTTGCAATTTTACCCATTTCTAACTTCTCTGCTTGGATTTGAAATGATTGTAATAACGGAGGTAGGTCAGGAGATCTCAGATTTCTGTTTCATTGTATCCCTACTCAGTATCTCTATTCTGCTGTCCTAATATGGGCTGATCTTTCACAAATCCCTGAGCTTTGCCCACAAGCTATCAGTTTATCTCTCTGTAAAGTGGGATGAAGGTATCTTCTCAATACCTTCTCTCTGGTGCAATAAGCCTTGAGTGAACAGAGAATCTAAGACATTACATCTTAGACAGCAAATGCATATTTCAAGAGTAAGGCCCTGTTGAAATAATAGAATGTTACCGTTTCTGTAATCTTCTTGACTGCTGACTAAAGAGGAACCAAGGAGTCTAAAATAGCTAATTCGGTCTCGCCCAGGAAGTACACCCCCCGACCCCGACTTCCTCCTGTCTTCTCCTCCGGGCACAACAGCTGCTCTGACCTCTAACCTGCCCTCAGGCTTTCACATCCTCTCAGACTCCCAGTCTGTCCCAGTCGCAGAACGCTTTTCTAAACTCTGGGCACAAGAAGCATGTCCCCTTCAGGGATGTTTAGATGAAGAAGGGGATGAACAGGATGGGTTCAGATACTTGACAGTTCCATCTTTCTTGTCAAGAGCGCCAGGGCTTTAGAGAAGTATTAGAAAGCCCACCGCATTCATCTCAAGGCTTCCAGAAAAGTGAAACGTAGATCACAATAAAGCCACCTTCATTTGGAGTTGGGGGTCAGTCAAACAGAGCCTGAGCTGAAATTTAATTTTGTCCTAGCAGTAAGGATTTGCTGAGCAAATTAATGTTAGAGTGTAAACAAGGCTTCCCAAGTACGCCTAAGAGCCTGTAAGGGACGGACCCGCTTTCAAGGCTTGGAAGCAATCCTTTTTCATGCTAATTACAAACCCTTCAGTATTTGTGAAAGCGGGTCCCTCTGGGATTTCTATTTGCCAACAAGTTGTTTATTTCCAGTGTAAAGGGGGCTGTGGGTCTATGAATTATTGAGTAGCTACAGCGCGCCTGCCTGTGCTCAGTGAGAGATTGTTCCTCTATATCTTCACAGCTATCCTTGAAGCTAAGCATTGCCCCAGTCTGCACCTGTGGAATGGAGATTTGACCGCAAGGGGCAGAGCCGGTAAGTAGTGGAACTGGGATTTAAACTTGGGTGAATCTGATCTCCAGAACCGGTATGCTTTCCTCCAGCAGAACCACCCTTTGAACATGTTAGGTCTGCTTTTCTCTAAAATAAATTCCCAGAGTCAGTCTTCTCAATATTTCAAAATGGCTTGCCCCTAATTAGCCCTAATTAGCTAGCTTTTCTCAACTCTGTCTTCATTTCAGTAATGAGGAAAAAAAGAGGCAGTTGTCCAAGAGCCAAGCTGTCGAAAGAGAGAGAGGTTACGGCAGGTCTGGGCTTATAAAATCCTAGTCCGCGGTGCTTCCTGAGACCTATGGCACTGAAGGAGACAAGGTGGAAAAGCACTCCCTCTTTGTTACATATATTTTGCTTTTGGAAAGATGTTTCCACCACTCGCAGGAGAGATGCCTCTGGCCTTAGTGTCGAGTTAGTGCAATTGTCCTGCCGCAGTGCAGGCTGGGTAGGTGAGGAGCCGGCCTGGAAAGTGTAAGAAAGAGACTGGGATGCTGTGTGAGTAGGTTTAACCTTTTGCGCCCTTTTCCGAGTCTGCTGTCACTGTATACTAAGGTCAGAAAAACTAACAAAATGCCAGAAGATAACTGCATGTTCTCAGCAGTACCACAAAGCTCTACCCTCACCAGCGTGAGCCGACTTCTGCAAGTCACCTCATAACCTTCCCACTTATTTTTAAAGCATACACAAAACACATTTTAGTGCAATTAGAGAACTGGAGCTTTTGACCCAGAAATGAAACAGCTGTTGACTTCCAGTCTGCCCGTTATTAGAGAGGAGACTTGAAAAATCAGAAGCAAGTTCAAACTCTGTAAGGTACAGTAGTGAACTTCATATGTAGCTCAGGGGTCCAGAGCTGCCCAGCAGCACATAATGCATGAAACGAAACAGGCTTCAAGCAATTATAAGGCACGACGTATAAATCAAGCCTTTAAAATATTTATTAATGCTGCATCTTTAATTGCCAAAAAGTACTCGCCGGAGAGCATAGTTATGACTCTTATTACCCATGGGACTGGCTGTTTGGACGCGAATAATCTAACTGCTTGCACGCCCATTGGTACCCTTTCAGCTGAGGAGCCATTGAGTCTCAGCTTCAAGTGCAGAGGAAGTGCAAAGAGCCTCTGCACTTCAGAGCTGAGCTTGCTTTGCTAGGAGACCGTTGAGCAGAATCCCAGCACGCTCTGATTCATTCTGCCTGCTGATTGGCGGTTCTCCTGGCCGCTGACGTCATCCTGTTGCTGGGTGGAAAACTTCTGCCGCACCGTCCTCGACACTGACTTCATTCAGATTGTCCTGAAGGGGACGGTGTACCCAGCAGTGAAATCAGATTACAGCTCAAATGGAATTAGAAGGTCTTCTTTTTGTGTGATCGTTTCAGTTACCTTACGCCTCTTAAATGAGAGCGTGCTTCCCCCTCCCCCATAATCTAGCAACCCGTTTTGTGTGGCAGTGTCTTCTCCAGGCCACCCAACCCCCAGCACCCTCTAGAGCACCATTTTCCTTTGAGTGTAGATGGAGGGTGTTTTAAGTATCTCCCAGTTGAGGCTGGCTTTCTGACTAGTTTACGTTTCCCTTTATCAACAGATTTGAAGCATGTCCTTACTTTTTGCCATAATGATTGTGAAGTTGTGCTTTGGACTTTCTATAATAAACCCTTTCTAGCTTTCATTTATTCTCCCAGTATTCTGTGAGGCACAGAAAACCAGGAGAAGTGAGGGCTCACTTGTCTATTGCCTTTTACAGATTGCAAAGCCCTTTTTATGGGCATCATCTATTTGTCCCTCACAGCAATCCCATGCGTGAGGTACTATTACCTCCCCAATTTTGTAGATAAGGAAACAAGCCTCCAAATATTAAATTCTTTGCCAGCCACATAGCTCATAAATGACAAGGTGGGGGACTCAAACTCAGGCTTTCTGACCTTCATTTCTGAGTTCTTCCCACTCGGACATAGCATCTTCTGGTCCTGGGAAATTAAGTGGTTTGCAAGAGCCAGTGCAGAGTAAAGAGCTAAACCAGTGCCAGGACCCACCAATCCCCCCTCTCCATACAGGGCCTTTTCTGCCAAACCTCTTGCTAGATCTCAAGAGGTTTTCTTTAGAGAGGTTCTTAGATACACATTTATTTTAGAAATTTCTAGGCTTTCACAAGCTTTTACTTATTAAGTGCAGCTTTGAGGGGGAAAAAAATAGAAGCCTAATAATTTAGATGCACATTTGCATACATTACATAATGCTTCTATAAGGGGTAAGAGTCTCTAGTTGCAGGCTTATTTTAACTTTTAATAGAATGACTTTGACAGAACAGAAATAGCAGGCTTAGTACCCAGCTCAGGTGCTTAGATGTCAGATACATTTTTGCCCTGGCAAGTGGGGCTCTTCCTCATCTCTGAGGAGACACTGGATTTCTCTTGTCGATCTCCAGCTGGGATGATTAACTGCTCTTTGCTTGGCTTTCATCTTGCCTGGCACAGATTTCTCTTTCATCGCATTCATTGCTCCAAATGCTTTCTCTCTTGAACTTTTCATATCCATTTGAAATAGTTCAGCTTCCCTAAGTTCCTTTTACATAAGCAGAGCAAAAACACATGGAGCCCCTCCATGGAACCCCTGGTTTGCTCAGGTGAAAACAATTCTCCCTCCCCTATCCTTATTTTTCAGTGAGACAGAATCCTTCAACAAAGGCTGAAGAGACAAAAATGTTGGAGGAGGGAACGTGGGACTGAGGGGCACAGATGACTCAGACACTAAAGTGTAAGCTTTTATCTTCTCTCTCAATCTCTGTGGCTGCAGCCCCCAAACACATAGCACTAGGACTTATGTTTCACAATTGACATAGCTGATTTCATGGACTTTACATGCTTCTATCATTTTCCCAAGAGTTACCTTTTTCCCTCTGGGGACATTGTGGGACCATGTGTCCCCCTCCATCCTCCTGTCTCTCGCTTGCTGTGTGACTGATGCACACACGTCACTCTCGATTTCAGCAAAATGCTCTCTCTGAAACTGGCTTCGTTTCACACTGCTCAGATGTTCATGTTTTCACTGCCTGTGAAAGTACAAACTTATTGATTTTTATCTTTCTGGGTTATTTTAAGGTAACAAATAATTTTTCATATTGAAAAATAGAATCGGTCTCATGGACACTCCAGAGTGAACCTAGACAGTTCTGACATCCAGATCTCCCCTCTCTGTTCTGTGAACACAGCGCACCTTCACTCCTGCTATCCTTTTGCCTGAAATGTATGTCTTTAAAAATGCACAGTTAAGACAGTAAATGTTTGGGAAAAAGAATCCTTGACCACATAGCTAGTTGATGGCAGTCAAAGCTAAAATGAGATTCCAACCTCACTTAATTATTCAACAAATATTTTCTTGCTGAAGTAATACATTAATGTAGGCTTAGAATTTTGTATAATATCCATCCAATTCCAGAGCTTTGGACATGAAAGTCCTCTCCTGGGATCCCAGGAGTTAGAGTCACCCCCCTTCTCCCATTCCACCCATCCCCCTGCTCAGCCTGTCACTCTCCATTGAGAGGGTCATTTGTCTAGAAAGTGATAGAGAGAATCAGGTTCATAAGTGTACATCATGTCCTAAGCTAGACAGTCTCAAAGGACATTTCTAGCACAGCATTCTAAGTCTCTGGGCCCTTTGCAGAATTGTGTGTGCTGGCTTAAGAGTCTGGGTGCTGGAATCAGGCCTCATTCAAACCTCAGGTCTACAACACACTAGGAGCCTGGGAGGAGGGACAGAAACCAATATAAATGTGTAGGCAACTTAATCTCCCCCATTTATGTCATTTTTTAATAAGTCAAGAATAGTCATATACATACCTCTTATAAATGAGGATTAAATAAGATAATGCCTGTGAAATCCATATTACAGAACTGGGATGTGGGGTGTAGAAAAGTCCCAATAAATGTTACCAAGAACTTTTTTTAATTTTGTATACCATTTTTAAAGGTTACACTCCATTTACAGTTATTAAAAAATATTGGCTATATTCCCCTGTAGTACAATACATCCTTGTAGCCTATCTTACACGCAGTAGTTTGTATTCAATACCTCCCTCTCCCGACCGGAACCACTGGTTTGTTCTCTGTATCTGTGAGTCTGCTTCTTTTTTGTTATATTCACTAGTTTGTTGTATTTTTTAGATTCCATGTATAAGTGATATCATACAGTATTTGTCTTTCTCTGATTTATTTCACTTAACATTATGCCCTCTAAGTCTATCCTTGTTGCTGCAAATGGCAAAATTTCATTCTTTTTCATGGCTGAGTAATATTCGTGGGGTGTGTGTGTGTGTGTGTGTGTGTGTGTGTGTGTTTGTGTATACCACATCTTCTTTATCCATTCATCTGTTGATAGACACTAGGTTGCTTTCATATCTTGGCAATTATAAATACTGCTGCTAGGGACATTGGGGTGCATGTAACTTTCCGAATTAGTGTTTTCGTTGTTTGTAGAGGGTATATACCCAGGAGGTGAAATGCTAGGTCATATGGTAGTTCTATTTGTAGTTTTTTGAGAAACCTCCATACTGTTACCCACAGTGGCTTTACCAATTTACATTCCCACCAACAGGTTGCCAAGTACTTTTGTCAAACTGACAGAATTTCAGATACAATAAGAAAAAATCAAGATAGCAAGGTATTAAAGAAAGCAAATTTCAAAAATGAGTTATCTGTAGTATCCCATGGTTAAAAAAAACACAAGTGAGGGAATTCTCTGGTGGTCCAATGGTTAGGACTTGGCACTCTTGTTGCCAGGCCCTGGGTTCAATCCTTGGTTGGGGAACTAAGATCCCGCAAGCCATGCAATGAGGCCAAAAAATAAATAAAAGAAAATATGAAACATGCAGGGGTAATATGAAAAACTATAAATTTGTCTAGATGATTAACATCAAAAAGAAGGATTCTTTAATTTTTAATTTTTTTTTTTTTGGCCTCACAGCATGTGGGATCCTAGTTCCCCAACCAGGGATGGAACCTGTGCCCCCTGCCTTGGAAGCGCAGAGTCTTATCCACTGGACCGCCAGGGAAGTCCCTGATTGTTGTTATTAATGACCTTTGCCAAATTAAACCATGGCTGTTATTATATTTGGTACACCTGTTAACCAAAGTTCTGTTGGCAAAATCCAGCCAATATATTGGGCACCATACAGAATTTTTTTCCTAGAAAGAGTTTTCCTATCTTGTAGCTAGAGATAAGTGTACTCTTTATAAGAATCCATAGCACTTGTGAATACCCACATCACAGTATGTGTGACACTGCATTTTAAGTTTGTTACCTATCTGACTCTCAGTATGGGGCTGACATACGCTGCCCATGAAATTGGGGGATTAGTTATGTGCAGAAGGGATTACACATCTCTTTTCTCCAGATTTCACTGCATCACTTGCAGAATCTCTAGGATTAACTGAAGACACTAAAAACTTTTATGAAATATCAGGAAATGTTCCAGAAAGCAAAGGATATGATACTGTGGTGCCAACCCTGGGGAATGAATGTGAGGCCTTGTTACTGACCCGTGTAGAGCTAAACTGGCCACAGACCTGGGAAAGGTCTGGAGGGCTAAACTCTATATTTCAATCCTTGAAGTGTATCAAATAGCCTGGCTGTTTCTGCAAATTCATAAAAAATTATGCAGGCTAAGTCACTGAATAAAGTGTGTATTGAGTGCCCACCATATGCAATACACTGTGCTTGCTGCTGGCAATATGGTGATGAGTAAAACAGCAGCCCTGTAATGATGGTCAGAGAGGTAACAAAATTAAAATACAATGTTACAAATACTGTGACACAGGTATTCACAGGTGCTGTAGGTTCCCATAAATAGTGCACTTTAGCTACAAGATAGAGAGATTCTTCCCAGGAAAAAATACTATAAGGTGCCCAAGATGTATTGATTAATCAGTCAATAATCACCCAGAAGGGAAACTCTGTTACTACCGTGCTAAGAGGCTTAAGGTCCCTCTGACACCTATCACCAATTTTTAACGTAGGGTCTTAAGTTTTCTTAAAAAGAGGACGTATTCATCAGATGGGCATGTGGCATAAAATTGGGAGAGAGAGCTAGAAAATTGATGACAAAAGCAAGATTCAAAAAGATATCGCAGGTTGGGAGGATGGCCTGAAACCAAGAAAAAATGTGAAATTTTGTATAAAAATATACATAAGAACGGAAAGAGGGAAAACTGGCTCAGAAGCGGCCTATGTGGGAAGACTTAGGGAATGATCAACTGGAAGTTCTTCTTGGTCTGACTGTAAGCTTCTTTAACAAAGCAAAACGTCATTACTGAACTATGGTATCCTTGAGGGCAGGAATCACATCTTAAATATTGAACACCCCTCCCTTGCCTTGCGTAGGACCTAATACAGAGTGTGAGCTCTGTAAAACTTTCTTAAATGGAGCCAAAACTAAAGAGCCCAAAGTAGTAGACCCCACGAATGAATGGGCTTTGGTCAGAACCATCAGGAAAGGCTATCAACTGTCCTCCTATGCACCACCTTCCTGATACTGCTCTGGGCTTTCTCCTCCTAGTTTCTTCTTGCAATAAAAATCAGAATCCTCTGCATGATTGACAAGCGGACCCCATCTCCCACCTGACCTCCAGCCCTACCTCACAGGACCTTCCTCTATCCTCACAAGCTGCTCCAGCGTTTTTCATTCCTCCAAGGTTCCAGTGGCACTTCCAGCCTGGTCTCTGATGGGAGACTCTACCCCACCCCCTCATACGTATACACATGTGTTCCACTTGCTTCTCCTGGTTCACCCTGGCTTTTCACTGTAACCTATGCAGGGAAACCTCCCCTGAACCCCCAGCCCTGGGCATGTCCAAGTTCCTGATATGTCCCCTTTCTAGCACTTATCACCATCATC
This sequence comes from Lipotes vexillifer, assembly GCF_000442215.2. Lineage (NCBI taxonomy): Eukaryota > Metazoa > Chordata > Mammalia > Artiodactyla > Lipotidae > Lipotes > Lipotes vexillifer. The sequence continues at coordinate 1,520,857 of NW_006777671.1, forward strand.
ATCCAATGCTGACCATGGAATTCTTGTTTCAGATCTGCCTCCCATGCAAAAGTGTGAACTCCATGAAGGTGCAGACCTCAGCTGTCTTGTGTCTTCATCACTGAATCTCAGGTACCAAAAGCAGTATTTCTCAAGCTTTAATGTGCCTATGAGTGAATGAATGACCTGGGGGATCTTGTTAAGCTGCAGATTCTGATCCAATAGGTCTGGGGTGGGGACCAAGAACCTGCTTTTCTTCCAAGTGATGCTGATGCTACGGGTCCTCTGAATCACTTTGAGTAGCCAAGTCTTACAGCACAGCTTGTCCCCGTGTCTTCACTGCCTTTAATCCATCCCCTTCTTTCCATCCTTACAGCTATTGCCTTAATGGAATCCTTTTGCATCTCTTATCCAGATGATCTTATCTCCCAGCTGTTCTTCCTGCCTCAGTTTCCTAGAGGTCCAACCCCTGGGTCTTATACCTTCAAAGTGTCTTTCTAATATGTAAACCCATCATGTTGTCCCTCTTCTTGAAAAACTTTAGAGATTCCTGTCACCTTGTGGGAAAAAAGTCTAAGCTCCTCAGTATGGCATTCAGGGCTCTACCCTCCCTACTTTTCTGATCCTACCTCTTGTACCCCAATCTCATATCCTACACTCCTGACCTAGCAAAGCCCTTGCAGTTCCACGGACTCACTAGGCTGTTTCATTCCTCCCTACCTTTGCTCAGGCTGCTGACTCTCCCATAAATACCCTCCCCCAGCTCCATCTGCCTGTCAGAAGTCCACACTCATACTCTGAATTACCTCCCCTTGGTGGGAAGCATTTCCAAGAATTCCCCTCTTCGAGGAGAACTGGCAGCTCCCTCATTTTCTTACCAGGTCCAAGCTTGTACTGCTCACCACATGACAGGTCAATAAATTGAGAGCCAATTTGTTGGGGCAAGGAGTAGGGACTTTATTTGGAAAGCCAGCAGGCCGAGAAGATGGTGGACTAGTGTCCCAAAGAACCATCTTCCCTGAGTTAAATTCAGGCTTCCTTAATACTAAAAGGAGAGGGGGGTAAAGTCCTGGTTCCGGGATGTGTTAATTTCTTCTTTCCTGTAGCCATTTACAGGTGGGCCTGGTCAGGAGGTTTCCTGTGGGCTAAACAAAGGTATTTTAGCTTAACACTCATTATATGGGAGGCAGGGTTCTCAGAGATGAGCCATTATGTATACCTTAAGCTATAGGCAACATCCCTTTAGTGATTAACTTGTAGCAAAAGCAACAGAATACGAAATTTAAAGTAATTTGTTCTTCCCTATTACAATTTGGGTTTCACTATAGCTGTCTATGCTGGATTATCTTATTTATAGGGCAGCCTCCTCCTTCTGGGCAGTGAGTCCTCTGAGCACAAAACTGTCTCATTCATCCATGTTACCCTTACACCTGGCACATGGGACACTTAAGGCATGTTTAACATATGTGAATGGATGTTATCATGCTTTGCTCCAGATGCCGTATTTTAAAGGTGATGCTTTGACACAGTGGAGTCCTTCTAAGGAAGGAACACCAGTACTGGTCCAGAATCCCCGTGACATGAGAAACAGTTCAAAGAACAGTCTAAACATAAATCCTGAAGAAAAGATGTGCCTGCACATTGTAGGTGCTCAATATTTATTGAACGGATGAACAAATGAGTCATAATAGCTCTCTTCATATGGAGCTGTCAGGTAGAAGAGAGCACACACGCATCCTGAGTTACCTGTAGCTCCCGAAGCTCCAACATTATATCTAAGGCAGAGATTTCGGTCCATTAAAATAATGAATTTCCTAACAAGACCAAGATGTACCAAACCGCACTTCCTCTAGGAGCCATCTAAATGATTTCTTTCTTTTACAAAGATAAAAACAAAGTAACACAACACATTCTCTGGACCGGTTAGAGTTATTTTTGTGGCAAATGACAGAAAAAAGTTAAGTTGTGGGTGATTTATTGCCTCTAATGATGTATGTCATCAGGACCCTCTCTCTCCTTTATCTCCATGCTCTTTCC
>NW_006777671.1:1523052-1536384 GCF_000442215.2 Lipotes vexillifer
CTTTCCCTTTATCTCCCCACTCCCCACTTTCTCCTCTGTTGGCTTCAGTGTAGAGACTCCACATACAGCTCCAGCTCACTTCTCCCCAAAGCAAAGAAAGGACATGCTCCTCTGACAGGACCAGCTGGAACTGTGGCTGAACAAAGCCCAGTGGTCCCGGGAAGACGGTTCTCTGGTACACACAGGATCACCTACCAGTGTAGGACCCAGTGTACCTGGGGGGGGAGAATAAGATGGGACTGAGGGTGAAGGAGGGGGCAATTTCCTAGACTAACACTGGCTAAGAGTTACCCGAAGTAAAAATAAGAGCTGGAGGACAAAAACAGCATTTAGCCACCATGGCCTGAACACTTGTCCCTATTCCAGAACTTATAACTGCATTCAGTATTACATTTGCCCATAATATAAATTCAGCTGACAAACACTGGTTATTAAAAATTCCTGAGCAATTCAACCCACATTTTACTAACCTAAAAAGATTTCACTATTCCTATAACATAGACTAGAAGACAATTTCTGCGTTGACTTTCTTTATTCATTTCTTCAAAAAAAATGTTACTGTATTGAGGATACAATGAGGAGGAAAACTGTCCTCATGAAGCCTATAATCTCGCAGAGAAGGCAGCCAAGTAAAATGACAATCACAAAGCAGATGACAAGTACTTTAAGAAAATAACTCGTCTCCATATTGTGGTATTGAGATAGAAAAAGATAAAGCGAAAGTTTCATCACACTCCTTTATGACCAAACATCGTTTTCTTTGTTAACACGACTAGCTGCCTCTCTGAGTTAGGATGTCAACTGGCAGAAATGTTATTTTGGCCGAAGTAACCTCAGTGTTTCTCTGGCATAGCAGCAGAAGAAAAGGGATCTTCTTGCTTGGAGCGCTCAGTTTCAAAGCTGGAAGAACTCATGGATGTAACATTGCAGTCGTTGGAAATCAGCACCTTCAGAGCACAAAAAGCAACTGATCACGTGAAATCAGCAGCTCCTATCAGTGGCTGGGTCTATAAAGAATAAAAAAAGGAGGAGGGCTTCCCTGGTGGCGCAGTGCTTGAGAGTCCGCCTGCCGATGCAGGAGACGCGGGTTCGTGCCCCGTTTCGGGAAGATCCCACATGCCGCGGAGCGGCTGGGCCCGTGAGCCATGGCCACTGAGCCTGCGCGTCCGGAGCCTGTGCTCCGCAAATGGGAGAGGCCACGACAGTGAGAGGCCCGCATAACGCAAGAAAAAAAAAAAAAAAAAAAAAAAAAAAGAAAAAAAAAAAAGGAGGAAGTGAGGAGATTAGCAATGTCTTGATTCCCACACCATTTAATCCCTTGTGCCACCCATACTTCCCACTTAGTCATCAGTTTCACTTATTTTTCTCAGGTTGATGTTTTGAACTTCTATCATGATCCCACAAAGTATATGACCTCTCAGATGTCACCTTGGCTGTGGACATCCTTTTCTCTGTCCATAGTGACATGGCATACTACTCGTCTTTCAGAATCTGCAGTAGGTGAAAAGGTTTGGGTGATACCCTTTTCTCAGGCAGAGAATAACAACATTTTCTTTTACTTGCCACTCCAGCCTTGATCATATATTTCAGGTTATTTAGGTTTTGAATGATGGCAGTGGTTGCTGAATTACAAAGCTCATCAGAATTCTGATCTCTGCTTCTCACCTTGTTTTTAAAATTTTTTCCTGTTGCTTATTAAAATCTTAGTTGCTGCTGTTAAGTAGCAACTGTGTTAACACTGAGTTAAAGAGACATGTAAAATAACTGCGCTGGATAATTTTGCTATCCCTTCTGCAGGAGGCACAGATGTGGTGGACTCAGGTGATCGAAGAGGCAATGGGTTCCATTGTAATTGCTGTGGGCCCAGCTGGGCTGACATTTTAATTTCTGTCTCTTTTGTGGCTCCCATTATCCTGGGGGCCAAGGTAAGAACGTGTCTGGAATCACAATTTGTGGAAGGTTAGTGAAATTCTGGAACAGGGCCAGGACCATTCAGTGCTTGGGATGGATTTCTTGGAGTCTCTCCAAATGTATGGGTTGTCCATTAGTGCCACGTGGCCAGACCTGAGTTTAGAATAGAGAGTTAGGACAAAATTATGCTTACTGCAGCCTGGTTGTACAATGGAAAAAAACAGAACAGAGGTGAGTGGTCTGGAGAGGGTTGCTTCAGTGCTTTAGAAAGCTAGTTCCACAGAGGAATGCTCCCTGGGTGTATAAAGGGTTTAGGGTGCTTAGAAAGCAGTTCTTAAATAAATATAAAAGATGAATTACAGGGAAAATAATGGCTAAGACTGAAAAGGCTCTGGTTTGGGGAAAATATTCTGTCTCCCAAAAAGAAGGTAGTTCTATGTAATGAATAAAAGCATGGCATTCTGGTTCAGCCTGGGTGGGTGTCCCAGCTTCACCAGTTATCAGCTGTAAGACTTTGAGAAAGTTAACTTCTCAGAAAAGCAGCAGTCTTGTGAAGTTACGGTTAAATGAGGTAAGACATATAAAGTGTTTAGCATAATGCCTGACACATAGAAAGTGTTATTTCAAGCCTTATAAGGAGACAATCTAAAATGTTATAATCCAGTGGCTTATAAGGTTTTGGGGTCTCAAACTACCTTGGGAATTTGATGAAAACTATGGATCCTTGTTCCTCAGGGGAAAAAATGCACATATATAAAATTTTTATGCACGGTTTTAGGGAATTCAAATATACAAGGAAGTACAACCATACACTACAGGTTAAGATTTTTTTGTTCTAGGGCTACACTCATTCCCCAAAGAGAGAATAAAGACGTCAGTTTTATTTATTTTTTTATATTTTTTGATGATTTATAATTATAGTCTCAACTTTTTAGAACTGGAGGGAATTTTATCTCGTCTAAAGCCCCCTCGACCCCTGCTTTTTAGGAATAATAATATTAAGGTCCTAGGAAAACTTGGTGTTTCAGATAAACAGGGAACTCTTTATCAATTTCACATTTCTATAATTGAAAAGCTTAATTTTCTCTTTATCAGCTACCCTTCATGTTCAAGATGGTCCTTAAAATTTAGTATATTTCTACTCCATTTTTAGTCCTGTTCTCTGAAATACATTTACAGCCCTCAGAAGCTCACGTTCATTCAAGCCCATGGTATTTACAACAATCTTTTTTCCCTTGTGTATATTAATTAGCATATTAAAATCGACTCTGCTATACCTGTTTGCTATTGTGCTATTTGGTGGAGAAGAGCCTTGCTGAAATGCGGTACTAGAGTAACAATTCCATCGGGCGGGAATTCAAATTAACGAAGACTTATCGGGCACCTACAATGGGACAGGCTCCATTCTGTGCACCTGGGATACATGAATGAAAAGAACTCAGACAGAGATGTGTGCCCTCAGGGAGCCTACAGTCTACGACGAACATCATCTTTGCTTTTGGAAGGATTTGGCTGGGGTTGAGATTCTGTTCATGGGCAGGACCAGAGCTAACCTGAAAGGTTATTATCTACATGAATGTCACCCATGCCTCCACCACTGTTCCTCAAGGATACTTGCCTTCATTTGTTTCAACAATAGCTGACTCAGCATGGGCAGCACAAAACACAGAATGGCCAAAGTGTGCCTGGGCAAAATCCCACCATACCTTCGCCCTGGCCAGAGCATGAACTACATCAAGCAGCAAATAGGCCATGCTTAGGTAAGTCATCTCTAGGCTTTCCACTGCAAAAATAGTTTAAGCTTTTCTCCTTTGCTTCCTGGATACTTTGGGTGACTTTTGAGGGGAATGTGAACAAGAGAGCAAAGGTACTGGGGTTGGCAGTTTGCTCTAGTGAGAAGGGAGCAGAAAGTAGGGCTGATGATATGGGAAAGATTCAGATGAAATAAAAGGGATGGGAGATTGGAACATGAAAAGTTGGAAGTAGGTCAGATAAGTGACACACCAAAGGCAAGAGACATTAAAAGGCTCTGAAAAATCATGTGATCTTGTTGAATCTGCTTCTGGAGAAGCAGAGGTGACACAAAGTTGGTGTAGCTAACATGTCAGTGGGATCCATGGGCTCTGAGGAATTCACCTAATCTCACTCTGAAATAGGGTAGAATGATGTCAATGAAGCCCCCAAGATAAAGAGCAAATAGAACCAAGCTGAGGGGGCGCAGAGCTGGCAGGTGGAGCTAGAGCCGCTCTTCACCCCCAGGTCGTTGTCCTGTCTTGGGGCTCAGATGGCTGGTCTTCACTCTGAAGATACTTTGGGCAGCTCCAGGGCTACAGAAATTAGGCCACCAACACACCCAGGCATCTGCCTTCCCTTTGCTTTTTCCACCTAGAAAAATCTTACCGCTCCTTGTTACCCTCCACATCTAGAACCTTATCCTTGTCTGGCTAAATCTACTCCTTAGTTCTTTGAAAAAGGGGAGAAAATCTTCTTGATGTTCTCAGGAGGATCCAACTCAGACTTTGCTTCAGGCCCTTTTTACCTGAGATGTCACTGCACAAGCAACTAAGAACTATAATGAAAAAGCAAAAATTATGTTCATGACATCTGAGGAAGGCGAAATCAACCTAAATGAGTTACATCATTTGTTCAAGAGAACAAAATCATTGTCTTATGACGTGGTAATGTGGTGACTTCTTTCTCGTGCACTCAGAATCTTCAAGCTGCAATATTTTTGTCAGATGAATCGCTTATCTCTTCTCCTAGTGAATGCTGTGATAGACAACAGTATAAATATCCTGTAGCCTGGGCCCTTGGTTTTGTAAACAGCCATGAAATAAATAAGGCATTTTGCCTGATGACCAAGGCAGACTCATAAATAGGTTTCTATAAACAGAGGGCAATTGTAAAAGGCAAAGAGGAAAGAATCCATGGCTTGGTCCATGCTTTATATATCCTGCCCATTACACCTCCCAGAAGGCCCTCTCAGCCCAGACCTATATTTCAAAAAAAAAAAAAAAAGACCTATTTATAGTATGGTTAAGTTCTTCTAGAGTCAGTCAGAATACATGAGGTATATTATCTTTTGTGATTTTGTCCATCTCCCTAAAGATAGTTACCTCCTGTAGAGTAAAACTGAGAATCATCAGCTATTGGCTAGTAGGCAAAGCTCTTGATGGCAATAGTCCTATCTTAGGACTCCAGCTCTTACATGGGGATAATACGTCCCATTCATTAACTGGCAAACTGCAGTTCTTCAGTTAAAAGCTTAAGGAATGGGACTTCCCTGGTGGTGCAGTGGTTAAGAATCCTCCTGCCAGTGCAGGTGACACGGGTTCGATCCCTGGACCGGCAAGATCCCACAGGCCATGGAGCAACTAAGCCCGTGCGCCACAACTACTGAGCCCACGCGCTGCAACTACTGAAGCCTGCGCACCTAGAGCCTGTGCTCCACAAGAGAAGCCACTGCAATGAGGAAGAAGCCCACATACCAGAACGAAGAATAGCCCCTGCTCAACACAACTGGAGAAGGCCCGTGTGCAGCAATGAAGACCCAACGCAGCCAAAAATAATTAATTAATTAATTAAAAAAAAAAAACTTAAGGAATGGTTATGACTCACTATCTCTAGCTTAGCAAAAAAGAATTTTTTGGGAATTCCCTGGCAGTCCAGTGGTTAGGACTCCACTGTGCTTCCAAAAGCAGGGGGCTCCAGTTCAATCCCTGGTCGAGGAGCTATGAGGAACTAAGATCTTGCAAGCTGTAAGGCACAGCCAAAAAAAAAAGAATTTGTTGAGAGCAGGACACATAAAGGCATATATCCATGTGTGTGGACGCATACACTCACCTAATACGCGTGAGAGCCCAAGTCCCAGAGAAGATGGTCCTCCTTCATCTTCATCTAGAGAGAGGTTAGAATGGGGGTTACATTGAGGTCATTTAATTTCTCCAGACACTTAGGTTCTTTATTTTCCCACAGGCTCTCTGACACAGAACTCTCTATCTTGTAATGTGATTGAACAGACTATCTAAAAGAAGACCAAAATGTACTTTGCGAACACAAGTGCAATAAAGATGCTTTGATGATCAACCTTGCATGTTATCAAGTACTTGAGGCCATTTTAAATCAAAACAAACAGTGGTAAATGGCATCAGGGAACCCAAAATATTAAAATTCAAGTAAATTTCAATTGCTACTGAACAAATATATTATTGTTGTATGAAAAGTTTTAAAAATAATAATAGCTAACATTTATTGAGTGCTCATAATAGGAGGAACACTGTTCTATGCACTTTACATAAATTTTTTCATTTAATCCTCAAAAAACCCTACAAAGTAAGTACTAAAAAATGAAATTTGAAGAGCTTTTGAACAGTGACTTGATTATACAATACCGAGATGGAAAAAATTTCACCCGTACAGAGTTCTTAGGTAATACATTTCAGGTCACAGCTGAAGTTTCACTTGTGTAATATATTTCCATTTGTTTCCATTCCTCAGCATTCCAATTCCCCATAGACATGTGACTCTCTAGATGTTCATGTCTTCTTGAAGAAACAGAAAATGCAAAGTGACAGGCCTTGAGCATACAGAAATAACTGTAGAGTTATTGCATCAACAGCAAGTCCAACACGACCACAACCCTTCTAGTACGGCCCAGGGAGAAGCACCACTTCCTTTAATTTCCCATCCACAAAGTTTCCAAAGGTGTGGCAAAAACAATCCTCACTGGTCAGGTGAAGTACCTCCTTTATTTTCCAAGGTCTTAGCAAATCCTAAGAACTATTTTACCTACAAGATAGAGAATGGGTTCGAGGGTGGCTGAGCTCAGAATAAGCCCAATATAAATGAGAGAGAGAGAGAGAGAAGGAGAAAAGAAGGAGAGGGAGGAGGAGGAAGGGGGAAGGGAGGGCGGAAGGAGGGGAGAGAGAGAAAGAGAGAGACTTAGAAAGGGAAGAAAAAGCAGCGGCTCCTGCAGAGACAAGGCATATGCGGCACAGGAATGGAAACCAAGAATATTCCAGATCTATTCTGGTTAGCTGAGTTGAGCTCCTCCAAGGCTAGTGACTGGCCCTACGGAAACAGATCACTTGTTGAGGCACATTCCTCACCTGGCAAGTTGAGTCAAATTAAAGCATTTATACCTGTTCATATTTATATTCCTGGTCCCCTTTGTATTTCATAAAGACCACCACCGTGATTTGTAACCTGCAAACTGATACAAAGCTGCCCTCATTCACTTTATCTTCTTCTTGACTAACTACTTAGTTCTTGGAAACATTCAAGGACATTTAACTTTGACTTCTGTTTTTACTTTTTAAAAAAATCTTTTTGGTTCAAAAACTCTAGAAAAGCATTAAACTGGGCCAGCAGGCGTGAGGTCTGAATGAAGGATAAAGAGTGGAAAGGGAGAAAAAGCCTTTTGTCTCTCAAAGTTTTCTTCACAGGCAGTTGCTCACGTAGACACATTAGAATCACTTTGACATTAAACTTGGAGAGAAGCAGTTCGGCTAATAGATTACTGATCTCCATTCTCCAACTGAGAACACAAAACATTCTAAAAAGTTTGAGAGCAGACTTTCTTAATGAAACGTATGCTTAATGAAACGTAAAATTTTTCTATGTGCAAAAATCAAAAGGCGGTTTTCTGGCTCAGCGCATTCCAGTTCTTTCTTTTGAATGTCTGACTTTTCACATCCATTTACTAATGAGAACTAAGAGTAATACTTCATATCTGTAAGTGCTTGACATGTAAGGGAAGGAAGATGGTTTTAGTCTCTTTTGATTGAAAGAAACAGGCACACTCAAGGTACTTCACAAAATTAGTGGTGGAAGGAGATTCAGATAGGGGTAGGGGCGGTTACAGGGACACATAGCAGGGACCGGAACCGGAAACCCCCAGGATCGAAGGCACATCTAAATACCAGTGTCTTAGTGTCTTTGCCTTCTCTCTGTGCATTGTCTCTATGCTTCTTTTCCAACCAGCTTCCTCAACCTTTACTCTCTATCTGTTCTGCCCCTTCATAGTTTTAGCATCCATATGGTTCATGGCATCCTCTCACAATCTGACTTTGCTGCCAGCTGGCCTGGTGCCTTAGTTTCCAATTGCTGAATTTCCCAGAAAGGCAACTGATTGGCCCAGATCATCATTTTAAGCTAGTCCATCTAGATGGCTGGCCAGGTCACAGAATGTCTGTCTTCCAGCAAGCATCTAACCCTTGGTCCGCTCATCTGAGACAAGGGGCAAACACACAGTATAGAGCACCACTGTGTAGAATGAGGCCACAAGCAGAAAGATTTCCTTAGACGAGAATCTGGATGGGACAGGTTGAGATAAATATCTCTAGTTCGCTGGCAGATTATGTGGAAACCAGTTTATTCATCTTCTTTCTTAGAGGAGCTAATCTCAACCAATCACAATGGACCCGGATCATCCTTGATACAGCATGTAAGAGGAGCAATGGCAACTTCTTTCCTCTCCCCGCTCCCTCAACTTTATCTCCATTACATCCATCACTTTACCTACATGACTAACCAAGTGCCTAGGAATCATCAGACTTATATATCAAAACATTTGGCATTTCAACTTAAAGTGTCAACAAAAGTATTTTTCACATCCCAGGATCATTTAGTTTTGTTTTAGAGTAACATGCCAGTGGGCAATAAAATATTAGAATAGGGAATAATGCATATTTCTTTTCCTACTCCCATAGCATTGATCTCAGTAGGAATCCAACTACTGGAGGTGCCCACACTGTATTTGGTGGATGTTGGGAGATCTAAGTCAGTGGACCTCACAGTTTGGTAACCTATCACAGAGAATTAGTTCAAAGAATATTTACAATATTCTGAATGTACAATGCCAAGGCAGGACTGAATAATGCTATAAACGCTGGCATCAAGCAAATCTGGGTTCAAATCTCAAATGTCTTGTAATAACTGTGACTTTGACCAAACTTTTAATCCCTATAAATCATTTGAAAAATGGAGATAATAATAACCATTTCATAGGCATCTTATAAATATTAGGTAAGATAATGTATATAGGATATTGCGAAATGACTGGTACATAGTAAGCATTCAGTAAGTGATAGTGGTTGCTTTTATCACTATATCTATTATGATTATAGTATCATTACCATGGTTGTTGTGGGGATTAGAGAAAATAGGTTAGAGATATGAGGATTACCTTCAAATACTTTAGAGTCTTAAGAGAGATAAAATAGATGTACCTCTCAGAATTGGTGCCTACATTTAACTTGCACATGCACGGATGGAACTCATCATGGTGGTGGCCTGAGTGAGAAATGTCAAGAGTGAAATAATGATGTTAAATGATATTCTTTAATCTGGAAAAAGAAGTTAAATAGGGATAGTGCCTCTTAGAAAAAGAAAGGAGGATTGCTTCCAGCACAAAAGTTTGTCTACTGTACTGTAAGAAGTCAGGATTCATAGGAGTTTTATAACTGGAACAGGAACTATATTAAAAGGAGAATTGAAACAACAAGATGAGAGGTGCAGACGGAAAGGACCTACTGGCTGGAATATGGGGGAATCACTGTCAGAAACAGTGGACACCCCACCACTTGCGTTTCCATTTTACTTCCTCAGGGAGGCCTGGACCAGGTTAGATTCCCCTGCTCTATGTTCCCTTCCTGTGTTTTCCCTACTATAATACTCATTACATATTGGCATTACTTGTTTGAAGTCCATCTTCTCTGCTAGATTATCTGTTCTGTAAGACCCTGACTCTCATGTTTATCACTTTATCTCCATGGCTAGCCAAGAGCCTGGCACGTGGTAAGTACTCCACAGACATATGTTGAGGAAATTAATGTGTGACTGCAGGAATGAACTGAGTAATGAACATGGAATTAAAAGGTGATCTCATTATATACTCTTCTGTATTGTTCTCTAGTATTTATAAGGGTTAATCCTATCCTCCTGTTGACATTGTAAATTGCATGGAGACACAGCAAGAATTCTGTATCATGTGTCTCCATCACTACCACTAAGGCATCCAGTTACAGGCATAAATGCTCAAAGGAGCTTTCTGAGTTCTTTGCTAATAATTCTCTTACCCTCTATTCTCCATTTTCTATTTATCTTCTACACCAATGCAGAGATTATGCCCCAGTCTCACTATTAGATTATAAACTTATCTTTTGTTATTTTTTGTCACCAGGACTTACTACTTGATGAGGGTCCAAAAAATAAATGAGCAAATAAAAAGCTATCTGTACAGCATGTATTTCACAGCATACTCTTCCAAAGTTGCAGGCTTCCAGAATCTTACAAGATGCTATTGTGATTCCAAGCTTGCAGCTCATGTGGGAATGCCAACATTTTATCTTTGAAATTGCTGTGTTTGTTACATTTATATAATTGTTGAAAGTTGCTTCTTGCTAACAAGGCAAATTTTACCTTTGCATGAAAATCATTTTACAGTTTTAAGACAACTTGGGAACTTTATTTGGTAAAAATATGTGTACTCACTTTCCAGTTAACCAACTCTAATACATCCAACCATTTCATCTAACAAGCTTTTTCAAGCACCTCCTCTTAGGTTCCAAGTACTTGAAATACTCAGATGAATAAGACTCATCCCTGAAGATGCTCCAAGTCTGTATGTAATTGTCACTTTCAGAAGGTCTGAAAGTTGAAGTATAGACTGTTTCCTTCTAAAGGTCCAGTCAATCCCACCTCAGTTCTACATGATGATTTCCTGCAAATCCTTCACAATAGAATACTATGTCCTCTAAGATACCCAAGTCTAAAAATTTTAACTCTTCTGTGCTCTTAATTGGATCGTACTCCCAAACTCCTTCACTCTCATGTGGATTTTTGTTTTATTCACCCACTTTCCTTTCTAACACCCAGACAGCCAGCATATTTCACAATGATCTTTCCTTAAAATATATAAAATTATTTCTCTATCTCAGTTTCCTTACATCTGAAAGAAGGATATTGAGAACTGGGGAGAGTGAATTTAGATTATCAAGGAGACGAACAGACTCACAGAAGAAATAATGGAACAAAGGAAAACCAAGGCAACTTTGGGGATTTTTGAGACTAGAGCTGCTTTTACTTTCTCCCTGCTTACTTGCAGAAATTCTCCTACTTCTCCTATCCTACTAATCCTGCTTGCACTAGATTCTCATGGAAATCCTAAGACAAAACAAATTCACAGAATTTTAGCGCTTGGAAAGGTCTTTGCAATTCTCAGACACGGATTAACCACAAATTTAATAAAATTTAAATTTTAGTGTCCATCGCTAGCACTGGCCCCTTCCAAGGCCCTTGGAGAGGACAGAGCAATGTGTTCACGTGGTCATATTCTTAATTAAATTTCAAAAGCAAGCTATTTTAACCATTATCGGTAAAGACCACAGTCTCTTTTCACTCAAGTTGCCTCTTTCAAACTCTCCTTCATACTGGAAGAATTGGGAAGCCATGTGTATTTTTGTTATTCTGGCTAAGGGAAAGTTAAGATGCAGACACCTTTAGCTTGGGTTTGGTGGGTTATAGAGAGAAAGCAAGATCACAGACATTTCAGTGTGTGGTTGCTGTTTTGAGTTGTCCCAACGTAAGAATGGGTTCTAGGAATGTTTCTGTCACCCACCGGGCCAATTCACATGCATCGGATCACAAAGATGTAGGTTGGAGGACGTTTCATGTTGCCTGACTATCCTAGGGCACTAGACTAGAGAAAAAAATTGAATTACCTTTCTATTTTCTCCATAGAAGATAACATTTCAAAACTCATTGTCATATGAAGAGGAAATCAAAATATACAGCCCAAAATATGTAGGGAAAAAGTAATACAGGGTTGTGTCAGGTAGTTAATTAATAGAGATTTGTTATTTATTTGGATTTTGTGATGTTTATAGTATTTTCAACTTTTTAAAGTTTATTGATTCTATTGATGATTTTAAATAAGTATTTGCTTTCATAAATAATTTTGCATCCATAGTTTTATATTCTTTTATTAAGGAAGGTCCCCACGTTATATAAGCTTCAATTTTCCTACAATCTGGATTTGGCCCTGACGCTGCTTAATCACCCTTCCACATTTAATAGATAAGAAAACTGAGACCCAAAATCACATCGTTTACAGCACTACTGAACTAAACCCTGGATCCTCTGACTTTCTGTCCATTGCTATTTCTACTACCCTACATTACCTTTTGAGAAGTACCTTGAAAATCAAAGATCTTCACAGAAAAAAAAGAAACAAATAAAAAAGATCTCCTGACCACAGTATATAATAATAGTAAATATTTATATAGCATTTCTTATATGCGAGGCATTGTTTCACAGTGCTTTACATATAGCTCATTTAATCTTCAAAACAACTCTATGACTAAGCTAATATTAATATCCTCTTTTCAGATGACGAAAATCAAGACATAGAACAGTTAAGTAACTAGACCAAGGTCACACAGTATGTAGAGAACATAACATCCTTTGTATTGTGGCAGCTAGCAGCAAACATTTTCTGAGGGCTTGCAATGTTCTAGTCACTTTGCTGAACACTACAGTGCATTAATCTCATTCAATCTTCACGATCACTCTTTGAGGAGGTAGCATTATTACTCAGTCTTACAGATGAGGAAACTGAAGCCTAAAGACAATAAGTAACTTGCCCAAGGTCATATATCTAGTAAGGGGCAAAGTCAGTGCTCAAATCCATACCTGACTCCAGAGCCCAGGCTCTTAGTCTCCGTGTGATAATGCCCATCAAAGAAAACACTCTCATGGTCCTTCTACTATTGCCACATTCCCCTTGGTCCCTTTCTCCTAAAGCTACAATTAGAATGGGGATGCGGGCAGACTTAGAATAAGGAGTGGGGTGAAGAGTGTAAAGGACATAATAGTCCCTTCTTAGACAACTGTCCTTCAAATTTTGTACACACACACACACACACGCACACACACACACACACACACACGTGTCAGGGTACCTAGCTATCCATCATGATATTCCTTTTTTAAATATATTTTTTATTGAAGTATAGTTGATTTACATATCATCATAATCTTTACATCTGACCCCTTTCCTCAACGTTTGCCAGAGCCAAGAGATGACGTTTCTTTTCAATTCATATTCTATAATAAAGTTAAGAGGGACAGTCAGCAGATCAGTAATTTAGGTATTTAGGTGCTGGAGAAAGTTTATAGAGGTGGCGAATCCTTACAAAGATCAAGAAGATAATGTAAATAAAGTGGCAAAATAGAACCCCAAAGAGTGACAGAGATGTTGGTAAACTAGAAAGTGCATGTCCAAACCCAAATAGCAGGTACTGTGTTCCAGCAGATGGTTGCCATGTGGCAGTATGAGTCCAGTGTGATCAGATCTGACAAATTTTCAAGAGACGCCAGAAATCTAGAGTTGGGCGGGGGGGGGGGGGGAAAATTTCCTAA
>NW_006777671.1:1536422-1544450 GCF_000442215.2 Lipotes vexillifer
TGGGCGGGGGGGGGGGGGGCAAAATATCCTAAATTATAAATATTTAAAGTAAATCAATGTTTAAAAAGCACTGTGCTGGCTAACATCTTGCAGGCCAAACAAACAACAACAAACCCACATCTGAGGGCCTCGCTCGCCTTTGCAGTCTGCTTTACATGGGGTTAAATGCAGGAAACTCTGAAATAGGAAGTTAGAAGAGAAAGCCGACAAAAATTTGGATGTTGGTGGAATATTTGTTCTTTGAAAAATGAGCTTTAGTAAGAATAATTTTCTCGGTGGAGGTGGGAGATGGAGGGGGTGGGATGGGAATGGGCACTCAAGCAGTGGCCTTTTTGGATCAGATCCTCTTAATTTCTCCTTTGGAGTAGTATTGGTCTTGGGCCGCAGGAATCTAATTAACAGCTCAAAGGGAGCAATCAATTTATAATTGTGTGAAGTACGAATTCCTTTGTGCACAAAACAAATTACAGTATTTGCAAATTTGTAAATAATGCAGTACTTTCCCTGAAATCCAAAGGCTTTGGGTGCTCCCAGGGGAAAGAAAAAGAAGTCTGAGGAGGCAAGACGTTAGAAAATGACCTATTGTCTCAAGAAATGGAATTTAAAAAATATCTTTAGTAATTGATTTTTTTCAATCGAATCCTTATTTAGGAACTATAAAGGGGCCCGTTCTTAGGTCAGTAGAATGAGAATATCTAGAGAAGTAAACAGTTTCAAGTCCAAAAGTCACAGCACGTTACTAACAGGGTATCTTCTTTCAAAAGCGCCGAGCATAAAAACGTGCCTCAGCCCTCCCTCCCTACACCCTTGGTTTGTGGTAGGAAGTTTCATTTTATAAAAGAGATAGCAAGTCCCAGTTATGATCATTATGTACAATGTCAGAGAAGGAATTGGTAACAGATAAGGACACGAATCCAATCTCTCTGCTTTGCAACAATAGTTGTTTTGAGCCATTCAATTCACAAATATGTATTGGGATCCTTTTATAAGTTCATGTAGCTGTTTAATATTAGAGATTCAAAAGAGATGTTCTAGAAGACCTTATGGTGTACTGAGGAAAGTCAGAGTGAAAACTCCTTATTTTCTCCAAGATTTTTTAAGCACTTAAAGTTGGTTGAGCTAGGAGTTGGGAGTGGATAAGTGAATGGAGTCCATCCCTGCCCTTAAGGGGTTCACCAGTCTAATGAGAACATAGAATTTGAAACAATCATTTCAGTATTGAGCTTGATGCTAAGGAAGAGCTATAGGAAAGCACTTTGATGCTTTGGCAAGTGCTTATTTCTACCGGGAGATCTTTCAAAGAGAAAGAGATGGAGGGCATTCGAAGTAGAGGTAAGTGGACTATTGACTGGCCTTCTATAGGAGGATGACAGATCAGATTTGTGCTTTCAAATGATTCTCTCCCCTGTCCTCTTATTCACTGTGAGTTGGTTGCAAATTGGTTAAACCTTTCCACAAAATCTTTTAGCAAATTGCATCAAAAGCCTTAAAACATATTCATATCCTTTAGGTTAGAAATTCCATATCTAGGAATAAAAGATGCTGCCAGAAACTTACATATGAGGAAGCTTATCAGAGCATTACTTATAATCATGAGAAACTGGAAACAACCTACATGTTCCATAGTGGAGTAATGGTTAAATAATTTACGGTACATCCAAGCCATGTGATTTTATGCACAACTAGAAAAAAAAAAGTCACACTTAAAAAAAAATAGTTCAAAACAAGCAAAAACTATTTTTAAATGATGTAAAATGTTTAATGAAGTGTCATTCTCGTTTTGTAATTAAAAAATCAGTAAGTAGTGCTCCACATTGGTTGTTAATTTTCACCCAGATCTTACTTTCCTAAAGTTCTTTCTTGTTTTAGATCAACCAGACAACAAAAGGGGCGGAGTTTTTCTTTGCTCTGTACAAAGTTCAAAGAATGGGCTTTTGTTTCCTTCCCTCTTAACTAACAATGCGATCCAGGATTTGCAAGTCACTTATTCTCTAAGTTACAGTCTCCTTCTGGTATCCAGGCTAGCTGGGAAAGAAAGGGAGGTCAGGTAAGGAATGGAAGAGAAAGGAAGGGTCCAGAAGTTGAACATTACCGTGAGAGGGGAGAAGGATGATGGGACTGAGGGTGTGAGAACCAGAAGAAAGAGTGGTCATTGTGTATTGAGAATGAGTTACTGGATTGGAGATTTCAGGGGTGGGACACAGACACATATATATATCGTGGTTCAATAGAAGAAATGTTACAGTGCAGTACATGGTTGACTGCCAAATAAATGACAGTATAGACAATGTTATAACAGTTTGGAGGATTTGGTGGAGAGGGCCATCATTTGGTCACATACATGTATATGACCATGGATCAATGAAGAGATTCCTCTAAAACCTCCTTTTAGCAATTTTTGTTAGACGGTATAACTGTATAGGGCTGGCCTCCCTCTTGAGAGATTTAGTTATGGAAGAACTTAAAGGACTGCACTGTGAAAGAATTTTAGCTATTAAATAGAAAGAAAGGATATAGCAAGTATATGATAGAAAATAATTTGAAGTTAAAATACTGTTTAAGAAAACTCAGTCTCTGCACAAAAATTCACTTCATCCTTCAATTTCTCCTTTCCTTTAAAATGTATTCACATAAAATCTGCTTTACAAGCCAGGAATATAACTCAAGATATTTACCATTAAATGGGGACACCTATGTGTTTCAGTTCTTAGGACAACTGAGACTTCCTTTCTCCCTGGATTTCTTGGTTCTCTGCGTTGAAGTGTACGTAGTAATTTATCCCTTTGCTGAATCTTCTTGCTTTTACAGTTTCTTCTAACTGCATGTTATACACCTTCCCCATGCCATTGCTATTCTAGGCTCTATAAATCTGCACAGCACCAAGAGAACTTTAGCTATCACTAGTTAAATGGATCAACACATTTACCCAACATAACTTAGACCCTTTGGGGGTTTTCCAGTCTATTTTAATCTATTTAAACCTGACACTGGCAGATTTCCATTTCCTTTGTTCCTTGTGTAGACTTGGTTTATGCCTGTTGGTCTCTAAAAGGGACAGAGAGGAGGCAGCTGTCGAAAAATGAGGAGATTGGCAGTTTTAACCACACAATTTGGTCTAATAGCTTTGATATGCTAAACTTGCTAGCTCCTCCAAGTGTACCTTTCTGATTTTGCATCACAACACTACACTGAATCCCTAAGGAAACCAGGGTAGTTTTTTAAAAAGAAAAGGAAGAAAAGAAAGAAATGCAAACCAGTGAAACCGTTCTTTTAAACCATCTCCACAGATTCATTCTGCTAACTGCAGGCCTTCACAAATCCTCGTACACCAGAGACCTTTAAAAAAAGAGAAGCAGAGAATACCGATCGTGTTCTCAACAGCGAAAACAGGTGATGTCATAACGCACAGTCCTATGTGGTCCCTGCCAAGGCCGGGTGGGGAGCTGGGGCGCCAGTGCGCACGGAGCTCCGCGCCAGTAGGCAGAGCAAGTTATCTCCGGGGTCCGGAGGACACCGGTGAGGACCAGGCACCAATCAGGTTCTCGCTCGGAGCCTGCCTTTGTTCTCACTGGGGAGCAGGTTTCGGGGCGTCTCGCGTCGGGAACCAGCATTCGACTAGCATGCGCGCTGCTAGCTCCTCGGGAGACCTCGCTCCCCCACTCGCCTGTCCCCCACACCCTGCCAGCCTGAGCTTTCCCCAATTACATCTGCCTTCTCTCCCCAGAGCGTGAACGCCAAAATCCTAAATCCATTTTTAGCTTCGGAAGAGGCAGGTCCAGCCCAACAGTTTTAAATGGCAATTTGTTCTCTGAACCTTCGCTCCCAGGCAGAGCTCCATGCTCTGCGTTTATCTAACCAGCTACCTCAGAAGGACTTTTGGGTGGAAGACAACCCTGTCTCTTTGGCCTTTTCGTGTTGGACAAATAAAGGAATTCTCGTTGCTGAGAGACTGCGAGAAGGGGCTTTAGATGGAGGAGGAAACCACTCACCCACAGGTTTTGTGTCTTTTCTTCCCTCTAACTCGATTATTGGTGCAAATATACTTAAACATCTATCCCCTACCCGCTGCCGAAGCCTCAGGTAACTGGTCTTTTGCAAAACGGGGCTCACGATAAACGATGCATAAAGTTCTTTGAGATCCTTGGATGCAAAGTGCTACGTGATTGCAGTCTCCTTTACAGCTAAGATTTTGGTTAAGAGAAAGCCTAACCACTGCCCTGACGGTAAGAACGTTTTAGTTCCCCCCACCCCCACCCTCTTTCTCAAGAAATCAGGAAATATTTAGCTCAGTCTTAGACCCACTAGCGAGCTCTAGCTCCCAGTTATTTACCTCATTCCCTCACCATTTCTGCAGAGACCTAGAGCAGGGGCTGTGCCTTGTCTTAGGGGAGGGGCTGGACTTCACGGGGTTATTTGCATATGACACACCCTCTTCCTCCTATTGGTGGAGCAGCACACTGTATTCCCACCCACCCCACTACCTACCTAACCCGCCATCTCCCTTCAGTTCGGAGCCTCGGAGACAAACTTAACTTGCCCAGAGATTCAAGGCGTCTTCGGCCTCTCTGATTGGCCGGTGCAGCTCCCAGCCGGGCTCTAGTTGTTCATTGGCTGTGGGCTAGCGCCTGGGGGGCGTGGCTGGAGCGGTCCGATTGGCGGGAGGGGGCGGTGCCCGAGAGTGGAGGTGGTGAAGGTGGTGGGGAGGCGGGGGCGGGGCCGCACTGAGGCGCTGCTGCTGCTGCGGCGGCGGCGGCGGCGGCGGCGGCGGCGGCGGCGGCGGCGGGCGGGCGGGCGGTGCAAAACGTACCTGTATTGTTCGCTAGTCTGGGCAGCGCAGGGCACGACGCGCGGCTCAGCGCTCCACAGCCTCGCGGGTCTGGAGGATGGGGGCGGGTGGAACAACGGGCCGGTGAGGAGCAGCCGCCACCGTCTCCGCCGTCGCTTCGGTAGCCGCCGCGGTGGTCGCTTCGGGCAGCCGTTCGCTCTCGGGGCGTCGCCTCCCATCCCGACATCCCGCCCGGAGGACGCTGAGGCTGAAGCGCGGCCGGCGGCTGAGGGACTGTCCGGCCCCTCAGCTGCGCGGGCGGCCGCAGTGACAGCACGGCCCCAGCCCGCCGCCCGCCCTCGCCCTCGCCCTCGCCCTCGGTGCCCGCAGCCACGATGAACCGGGGCAGCAGCAGCCCGTCGGCCGCCGCCAACTACCTGCTCTGTACCAACTGCCGGAAAGTACTGCGGAAGGTACGGGCTCGGCCTGGGGTCCGGCCCGAAAAGGGCGCTTCCTGCCGGCCGCGGCTCGGGCTGCTCGGCCCCGGGGCGCACTCTTGGAGCAAGGCTCAAAGGGATCCCGGGGCACCTTCCCTACGCCGAGACCCAAAAAGTGGGCATGGGTTGAGAGTGGAGGGTTTAGTCTGCTGCTGCTTTTGATGTCTGCCGGGACAGACGCTAGTCCCCAGGGGTTGGGGATTTGGGGGCGCGGGGGGGGGCGGGGGGGCCTGTGGTCTGTTCCTCCGTTCACCTCCTTACCTTGCCACCCCCGGCCTGCTCCCAGGGCGGAGGGAGGGACGGACCTGTTCGATCCTCCTCCCAGTGCGCTTGATGGAGGTCGGTGTGAAATCAGAACTGCTTGGTCTGGTCCAGAGCAACCTGGCTACCTCTTTGCTGTGCCTAACTCTTGCGGGTGTTGTTTTTGTTTATTCGGTTGCTTCTGCCTTCTTTGCACGCTTTCCCCGAACACTCCCTTTTTACATTCTTTGGATGGTCGTCTTGTGGCTGCAGATCGATCCTGAAAGGAACTGGTAAAGCAGCTTGAACTTTATGCCCATGGGAAATGCTATTCGACGTTACAGTTTCTCAAGCTGGGGTTGGGGGAGGTGGAGACTGAGGTGGACGTGAGTTATCCCTTTTTAGCACTTACTCATCCCCAGCCCCCCGGTGTTGCTCCAGAAAAATCAGACGCACAATCAGCTTATTGCTTCCCAGAGTGACTGATAGAAAGTTTACTCCAGTATTGTTTAGCTTACTTGGCTTAGTCGCTTCGTTAAGGGGGGTGGGGTGAGGGGGCTGTGAAAAGATGTCGTTTTAGACCGAGAAAAGCTTTTAATCAGACTTTAACAGCCGCCACTGGGTAATATTATAATCAGTTTATTCTTCTCGAGACTCTATTTTTACATTTCATTAAGTGGAAACAGTAGTTGAGGTGCTTCTGTTTGTCCAGTACAAATGAATTAAAATTGCTGAGCTGTGCAAATGCGTCGGGACTGAAAGACTAAGATGAATACGGCACCGTTTTTAGTCAGTTTCTCTAAATACAGTTCAATTGGGATTGTTCTTTATATATTAAAAAAAAAGAAAGAAAGAAAGAAAGCATGTAAGTAAGCAAGCTCAAATATTTGCGCTCTTTGTCCAAAAACTGTTTTTCTTCCTCTGTGGGTCAGGCCAAGTGCCAATCAAAGTTGTTTTTCAAGCCTCTTTTCCCTGCAGTAGGGCTGCTGCTTCCCCCCCCCCGCCCCCCCCATTTTATTTGAGAGCACGACGAAAGCAAAGGGGTTGCATATTTGAAGTTAATCAAACAGTGAAATATGCCTTAAATTGTGTTTATCGGATGTTTTTCTTGAAACAGATTTTTATTAAATGTGCATGTTGAGTATGTGCAGTTATTTTTTTCCATAAACTCTGGGATCAAATTACAGTTGATACTTGCTCAGCTCATTGTAGGGCAGCTCGTGAGAAATGTAATGGATCAGAAGCGCAGAGCAGCTTAGTTGAATGTTAACTCTTTCACTTCTGGGCCAGATGGCATCTGAACTTAGCTTTTTAAAAAATGATGATGATTTTCCAACTTTAAAAGTGATGTTATGTCTTTAACATGAAAAAAAAAAGTGTTGTTGAGACATGTTTGATTAAACTAAAGCCTGGTTTAATAAAAAAAACAGCTAATTTTTTTTTAACTGAATAAGGGAAAAACGAGCTTTATTGACTTGGATTTTTTTTAATGGCTCTGGCAATTTGGTGGACTAATTAAATTTTTGGAGGTAGTATTAAGTTTCAAAATCTATTTTTCTTTTGAGAGAACCATGGCTGTGGATCCATGACCCTTTGCTAGCTTTCAAGACATCTTTATATCTTTCTCTTAGCTTTTAAGAAACTATTTCTATTTACCTAGAAGGAACATCCTCATTTCTAGCTATTATTAAAAGACAGAGGTAGTATATGGAAAATGGATATTCACCATTTTCACATCTTATAATTGCTATGCACACCTCTGCTAATTCCCAGTTTTTAGTAACTCCAAGGTATTTAATATTGATTCATGCAGTAGCATGAAATAACTTTAGATGGAAATGGGATTGTTTGAGCCAGTTATGGCATGACTTGGTAGACATTTGTAGCTTTTTAAGAGTGCCTTAAGTGCTCTTAAAAGATATCAAGTGTTTAGCATTTTAAGTTCTTCATCATTCTAAAAATAGCATGTAAGAGTTTTCTAATAAAAAATGGGCTTTTTGATAGAAAGTATATAACTAAGCAAAATTCATCTATAATGCTCAAAATGGGATTCTCTGGATTTATCTTGTGTTTTCCACTTAATAAAGTGTTCAGTAATAACCATGTGAGTCACAGCATTTTGAATTTTAGTTCAGTGTAGTTCATGATGGAAGAATGAAAATCATGCACATCCAGTGTGAATTACTCTTTGCTGTTATAATCCTCATTAATGATGGGGGAAGAGTTACCTTTATTTATGTGGCATGGCACCTTTTTCTCTAAGTGGCTTAATTTGTTGCAATGTATTGAATTTGGGGGGAACTTCAGAAAGAACTGGATTCACCTTCAAAGAAAATAATTTGGTTCAACCCAACATCTGAAAATTTAATTGTATATTGTATGAGAATTACATTTATTCTTAGAAGTACCTTCATAATTTTGATTCAGCGTCTTCCAAAAGAAAAGAGACTTCTTTATGTATTAAATACACCTAATTTGGTAACCTTAGGTCAGTAAAAAGAATGGAGAGGTAAACCACATAGGGAA
>NW_006777671.1:1544505-1547120 GCF_000442215.2 Lipotes vexillifer
AGGGAAAGAAATGAACAAACAAAACTCTCCTCAAATCTATAACTCCTACTTATTCTAACTTGCTCTGTTATCAAAAATAATTCAATAAAGGTTTTAATAAAAGAGGAAATGTTTCTATTTACTTTGGAAAAGTTAATGAGTTGTGAAGTGTAATACATTTTACTTGAAGAAATTCCACTGACAACTAGATAAATTTCAAAGTGGAGTGCCAAACTACATTAAGAAAGGTAGGTAACTCTCAGTTCACTCGTCTTCCAATAAATAAAAGGGTGCATATTACAATGTATTTTGAGTATTGAGCAGTTAGTGCTACTGAAGTGAATAAAACTCTGCACTTGTAAGTTAGAGGATTTACCATTTTATAATTCTTAATATGTTTAGGTGGTTCCAGTGATTTATCTTTGTTGGATATTGCACTTTTTCTCCTTTGCTTATATGATCGCTTATTTTGACAACTTTTTGATGAGTGAAGAGACTGGGAAAATAAAATGGGAAATATTAGTTTAAGCCGTATGAACCTCATTTTTATAGTCAAAATTGTCAGTTAATAGCAGTTTTATATGGTTCAACCAAAAGAATGGTATTGCTTTGACTGTGGATGAGTAGCTGTATTTTTCTTTGGTTAATCATGTTTCTTATGTACATATTTTTGATTGTCAAAAGTAGTTTTTTATTTAGTTTTGTCTGAAAATGAACTAGACAGAGACCAAGCAGTGAATTTATGACAGCAAGCCATTATGCAGTGGTTTTCAAACTGCTTTTTACGGAGCCCTAAGATGCTTCAGTGTTCAAAAATACTTGAGTTGGATTAAATTTTAAGTACTTTTTAAAATTATAATTTAAAAATACAACCACCCAAAAATCTTTTGTTACTATTCTTGTGCAGGCCTTGAATTAAAATTTATTCTGCTCCCTTTGTACATATATTTGAATATTTTTGTTAATAAGACATTGATCAGAAAGATTGTCATTGATTATGAAGGCACTGGCCTTTAAAAAAACTTCCTTCCTGTGCATATCTACTCATATCTACTCATGTTCAATTTTCACTTGTGAGAAAAATTTATCAGTAATTGTTCATTTATAACTAAAACACTTATAAAAACGCTTTTGTGTATTTATGTGTTTCATAGTTCAGATTCAATGTAAGGTTTCATTTGTAAAGGGATTCTACTGCTTCTGTAACCTCCCCACCACCAAATAAATAAACTGCTAAAATATAACTGCAAATGTAGTGATACTGGGAGTCACAAGATATGCTCATCATTAGGTCTTTGATAGGTCTTTGAATTTTGAGCAAGTTAGTTAACTTCTTGCAGCCTAGTTTTCTCTGTAAAATATACATCATTTCTCCTTGCCTTGCAGGTTGCTGCATAGCTGGAGAGAGGTAATATGTGTTAAAGTACTTTGTAAGCCATGAAGTACAACTACAAATATCAGAAAGACAAGTCTATGTATTTTCCCTATTCCTAGAATAGGTCTTTTGTGTGTTGTGGCAATATATTTCAATACATACGGAGGAATTTGGTTAGTCTTCACTTTTCTGTCTTGTCTAATTATTGCCTGTAAGTGAGAGGTAATGATATTATGCTTTTAATTAGAGTGATCAACATACCTATTTTTATTTGCATATTCTACCCCTCCCCCTCCTTAAATAGTAATCCAATGCATTGATTTTGATGTTTCAAATAATTAAATAAAATAAAATTGCCTTTTGGACACCTCAGCAGATGAGGGATATTGGTATTAAGTTTGAAAAGACTAAGAGTTAAGGATGATTGTGCTTAATAGAAGTTGGGGCAAATCTAGGGTAAAGCAAAGAATGTTTAATTATTTTAATTTAGGAGAAGAGCCTGGAAGTAAAAACATGTCTCAATCTTTTTCTCCCGATTTCTTAATCCTCTTTTTCCCCTTTGAAGGGACTGGGTTATAACTTATGTTTGGGTAGACCTTCACAATTTTTACAGTGCTTTCACATTATCAGTTGATTCTCATAAACTGAGAAAATTTAAAAGGCATGGACTCTGTCATACAACTCATATGAAGTCCGTTTAATTTTTAATACCGCCTCTGTAATAAGCTAAAAACTACATTCGAATTGTCCCCTGTAGTATTGAGGCCATCAGGGAATATCCATCCCCCCCACCCCCCAGCTTCAGCATCTGTGGAATGCCTATAGGTACCTAAAACTCTCCAAGTAATGTTAGTTGGAAATGTGACTTTTAGCCACTCTTTGACACATTATTGCAGATCAACTGGAGGGGAAAGAGACGAGTTAGCTGGCTATTTTTATTATCTCTTTAACAGTAGTTTGGTTAATTCTTTAACGAGGTAAAGCACAGTTCTCAAATATGATCTTCAGACCCTGGGAGTATCCAAGATCATTTCAGCGGGCCTGGGAGGTCAAAACTATTTTCATGATCATACAAGGCTTTATTTCTTTTTTCACTGTGCAAAAGCAGTGCAGGTAAAACTGTGCTGGCCCCTTAGTGTAACTCAAGGTAGTGGCACCAAACAATAATCACTGTTAAATTTTGTTAAATCCTGACCCTTGAGTGATGAGAAGTATACTATGTGCTTCTACTGCACAGCAATCTGGTTGTCTCTAGGGAAAG
>NW_006777671.1:1547217-1583302 GCF_000442215.2 Lipotes vexillifer
AAAGAATCTGTGCAGTTGTTTTAGTTGCAAGCTAAACTAGCCACTTTTAAAATGAACCCCATTTTTACTTAAAAGAACACCTGTTAGGCAAACTTTGGTTTGTCAAACTTGGGTATCTGATAACAATTTTCTTAAGATTGAGTAATGTGACCCTGAAAATTTAAGGAAAAACACTAACAATATTTATTGCCAGTGATAAAATTCAAGCTTTCAAGGAATAATTCGAATTTTGGCAAATGTATATCTGTCACCATTAGCCTGAAAGCTTCCCAGTTCTTAAAGGTTCTCCTTTTGAAAGCAAGGGTGATTAATGGGTGTGTTTTTTTTTTATAGTATATTATATTACAAAATGTGTCAACGTTTGGAAGATCTGCATGACTCAATGAGCCAGTATCTTTTAAATGACCAATGCATGAAGACATTGCTACTCAGGACCTTTCTTGCCTTTTCAGCTCAGAACCAACCAATTAGAGCACAATGGACATAATCTTTGCCATCTGACCATTCTTTTTACCACTGCCAATGAATATTGTCAGTTGTTTTCCTTGAATTTTCAGGATCACTTGACTCATTTTTGAGAAACTTTATCAAAATCATGCATGGGTAAAAAATCCATTCAAAATACAATATAGACAAATGAATTTTAATATAATATAGAAAGTGAAGTTTACTGATTGGGCTTCAGATTCCACATTGTGACTCACCTTTCAGAAGCTCTACTTGTCAAGTTTTGGTGTTGTATCAAAGCAGAATATTCACAATTATCTCTTGCATTGTCCAACTAAATATCTGTGTGAGGCCAGATTTTCCTTCCATACCTTCAATCAAAACCTATCACAACAGAAGCAGATATGAAATCCAGCTGTCTTACATTGAACAGACATTGAAGAGATTTACAAAAATGTAAATCTATTTGTTTTGAAAATAAAATTATTTTTATAAAAAACATGTGCCATGATGACATGTAGTGGATTTGTTATTATTTTAAATGAATTAATAGACATTCAAAAATTTCTGTTTTAACTTCTACACTAAATCCAATAGTAAATATTGACAGTTATAACGCACACATAAACAGAAGCTCTTTGGGGACCTCAAGAGGAGGTCCTCTTCGGAGTTCCAAGACCAAAACATTTGAGTACTGCTGAGCCAGAGATCCTGACAGCAGTGTATGTTGCATATACATGTAATTCTTTAGAGTGTCTATGGGGGAAATAAAAGGCTAATATCACTGGCAGAAAATGTAGATAAACCCAACCCAGTCATCTCTGTTCTATGTGGGGACCACTTGCAGATGCTGCCTAGCACCTTTCAGTGACATCTCAGAAGCTTCTCTAGTACCACAGTACAGATGGTCCTTGATTGAGGAAGGTTTGACTTACAATTTTTTGACTTTATGGTGGTGCAAAGGTGATAGGCTTTCAGTAGAAACTGTATCTTTGAATTTTGAATTTTGATCTTTTCCTGGGCCAGTGATACGCTTTATGATGCTCTCTGGTGATGCTGGGCAGCAATAGCAAGTGGAGCTCCCGGTCTGCCATGTGATCATGAAGGTAAATAGCCAATTCACTTACAACCATTCCAGACACATACAACCATTCTGTTTTTCACCTTCAGTACAGTATACAATAAGTTCCATGATGTATTCAACACTTTATTATAAAATAGGCTTTGTGTTAGCTGATTTTGCCCAACTGTAGGCTAATGTAATTGTCCTGAGCACATTTAAGGTAGGCTAGGTGTATTAAATGCATTTTTGACCTAGGATATTTTTGATTTATGATGGATTTATTGGGATGTAACCCAATAAGTGGAGTAAGAGCTGTAGTAAGACTTAGACTAGCTAGAGATATCTTTCTGTAAGTTTTGTGAGCATCCCTTTACCTGGTAGAAACCGGGGATGGACAAAAACAAAGCTCTTTGGCTCTAAAGGAATGCTCTCCTTAGTACTTACTATGCAACAACTAAAGAACGGTCAGATCCAAAGATTATGTCCAATTGTGCTCTAATTGGTTGGTTCTTGGCTGAAAAGGAAAGAAAGGCCCTGAGTAGCAAGGTTGGCCTTTTTTTCTTGAAAGCTGAGAAGTGTGGGAGAAGCAACAGAAGGGACAAGAATCAGAAGAAAGAAGAGTATCAATGTAGACTACTGATAACTAGATTGTTTCAATAAAGAACAAGAAAACCACTACTGTAGACAGGAGATAGGACAGCTCTGAATGTGGAAGTCCCTAAATATTGCAGCCCTCTAAGGTATAGGGCATTTTCCACTTAGTGTGTGTGTGTGTGTGTGTGTGTGTGTGTGTGTGTGGTTGGGAGAGGGGGGGGTTACCCTGTACACAAAGCTATGGCAGCCAACAACTACCTGTAATTCAGTGTGGTGTTGAAGGCATGGGCATAAGGATCTATCTGATTACATCTGGTGAGACCTACGAATGACTACCAGTAGCTGACCTGTCCATTAGACATCACTGTGGTAGGAGTGGGGATAGAGGGAGGAGGTGGAATTCACAGTACACAGTACATACGTTGCCAAGCCAAAACATTTAGTCATGTATTGTGTTAACAGTTACGTTAACTGTAAGAGTAGATGTGTAAACTATTTGAAAATATCTATCCTATACCATCTAAACCTACAGTTAACATGTAGAATTTCTATTGTTCAGACTTTTTCTTAACACCTGTGACATCTCTAAAAAGTCTTTCCTAATCTTCAAACGTTATTTTCTTCTGTCTTCTGGACTGCCATGCTAGTCAAGTATACTGCATTTATTGCACTTTGCATATTGAATTATAATTAAAATTTATATATATCTTTCCCCTACTAGGTTGCCTCTTATTTGGGATCAGGTTAATGGAAAGTTTATTTTTAGCAAATATTGGCAGTACATTTATATTGAATACAGTATAATCTAGCTAAGAAAATGACAACTCTTTTCTCACTTTCCAAGATTTGTCTGTTCTTTATAGCCACATTTTGTCCTCTTTATTGATAAGATTTATCTGAACACTTTGAGAAGTTTAATAACAAAAATTATTTTTTCATCTTTGTGACCATGAGAATGTTTCGATTAAAATCACACCATTTTTTGGAGGGAGTTCTGATAGGCAGCAAGAATGTTAGTTCACTAAGAGGATCAGGACACTGGCCTTAGTAGTTGGTCTCTCTCAGAAATGTAAAAGGCCATTGCTTTGATAGGGACACATGCTTCATCTCCTGGAATCTGCTAGACTTCTCTAAGGGAAGGCTACTTTAAAAGAGTAACCTTTAAACCTCAATTTCTCTGCAGGTCTCCTCCTGAGGTTTGTTTCACCAGAGAATTCTGGCTAAGCCTTTCCCTCTTCTACCTCCCCCAAGTCTTTTACTTTGATCTCCTTGGCCACCAAGGAGATCACCCTTGGTAACTGTTAACCAGAGACTTCTTCATAGACCTTGACTACCTCTTAGCTAGCCTTTACTTTTTAGATCCTCCCAGAAGTTATTTATTGGTCTATGGGCCAGAATACTGATTGCCACGCTAAGGGACACATGAATATTATGGGTTATTCAGTGGTGGGTTGCCTTTCGCTGCTCAAAGCTAATAAGGAATGACAGCCATTTTACCTATGTTTCACAAAGAATGTATTGAACATAGCATATGCGTAAGTATGACCAAGTGTAAAACTGGCTGACTAGGGCCATGTTATCTCTTGTACCAGAGATTTTTTAAAGTATAGATTTGAGTAAGGCTTACTTTCTCTACTAATTAATAGCTACTTGTACTGCAGGTATATGTTCTCATTTCTAGATATATATTTTATTTTTACATCTTCCTATATTGCAAAGATGGAACTAGGCAGTTGAAGAAATGAAATCTCTCTTTCTTTTTTTTAGATATATGCAGAATTAGAAAGGTCAAATTTACCTCACAGGTAACTAAAACTGGATTTTGTGGAAAATTATGGTAATTATCTGAGACTATAACTCTTAGTTTTGAAATGCATTTTATAATGTCAAAAACAATAGTAGCTTGAATACCACCTATGTGCCATGGACTGTGCTAAGTATTCAGGCCCTACATATGTATTATTATATTTAATCATCACAACAAACCTATAAAGAATTTTATTCACACTTTATGGATGAAGAAACTAGAGCTCAGAGAGCCTTAGTTACTTACTTAAAATCATAGTACCAATAAGTGGCAGACTCAGGTTTTAAAACCAGTCTAACTCCAAAGCCTGGCACTTTATACAGCTCTAAACACTGCATTCCCTTGTACTCCACATGTTTTCTTTATGTACAAAATTCAGAAAATGTAAAATTAATGAAACAATAGGACCTGATTACTTGAGATTAATAGGAATGATTTCAAGTTCAGATATTTTCTACTACTTTAATTTTACATGAAAAATGTAATTTTTTCTCTGTATAAGATTAAATCAATGAGAATCAAATTGAAATTCTCATTGAACGGTTTTGACTTATCTAGTTCATTGTTTTATCTATGTAAATCTATTGTTAATTTTGTGACCATTCTTATCCCAGAATATATTTTTCCTAATTTCCCAGCAAACTTTGACCGACTCCTTTTGCCAACCAGCCATACATTAGTTCAATAACATTGATTCTTTCAATAGTGCTATAATGTCTGTGACCAACGACACTGTCTAGAAACATTTTACGTATTGTGTCTCATAAAGAGGACCTCTAGGAAACATTCTCACTTTTTGGTAAATTTTTTTTGCAGTAACAGTTAATTTATGAAGATAAGAAGTAGCATGAATAATTATTTCCACTATTTTATTAAATTAATTAATTATTTTTTATTTTTGGCTGCGTTGGGTCTTCGTCACTGCGTGTGGGCGTTCTCTAGTTGCGGTGAGTGGGGGCTACTCTTTGTTGAGATGTGCGGCTTCTCAGCGGCAGCTTCTCTTGTTGCAGAGCATGAGCTCTAGGCATGTGGGTTTCAGTAGTTGCAGCATGTGGGCTTAGTAGTTGTGGCTCACGGGCTCTAGAGCGCAGGCTCAGTAGTTGTGGCGGATGGGCTTAGTTGCTCCACGGCATGTGGGATCTTTCTGGACCAGGAATCGAACCTGTGTCCCCTGCATTGGCAGTCAGATTCTTAACCACTGTGCCGCCAGGGAAGTCCCTCCACTATTCATTTTGGCTTCCTGTGTTAAGGCAACAATGATAATGAAAGAAAACGAGGAAACCCTGGGACTTCATCCTTCCACTGGCCTTCCCCTACCAACACCCCTACAATACTGTGTCTACAGAAGAGTTTTTTGTCTTACAGAGGGAGAGAGATTTGTGGGAAGATGTGGCTTTGCTATTTGTTAATTGGAACTCTTGAGAGTTTTCTATAGAAACACAGTTAAGATATCTAGTTAGGTTCTGCAGTACTATTAATGTAACTAGTATTCTCAATAGCCATTTACTGATTAGGCTGGAAACCTAACTACTAGGTATAAGATTGTTTCCAGGGGAAGATACGTTGTGAAATCGTAAGTAACTGCTTCACTGGAGCTATCTTTCCTAACTTGTATGCTTAACACTAAGAAGGGTAATGATTTTGACAAAAAATATTTTTTAATATGTTCACTCTGAGGATATGTTTGGTTATTGGTTGTTGTGTCTAATAGGAAGACTGCAGTCTCATCCAATATTCAAGCAGGAGTTGATGGAAGGGATAAAAATTGGATGATAATCAGGGTGTTGAGATAACCAAGGGCCAGTATCAAGCTGGCCTATCTTTGTTCACTTTGTGCTCAGTAAGACTCTAGTCCAGAATGGTGCATTTTAAGCTGTTTCTACTACCCATTGTTGTCTTTAAGGTAATATAAACGAAAAAAATAATCAATTTTAACTCCCCAGCAAGTTTCCTTTTTATTTGAAATTAGGAATTTAACATGTGTATCTTAATTCTTTTGATGTAAATTAATAAAGAAAACAAATTAGCCCAGCAAGTTTACTCCACTCAAAAAGAATTAAAACAAAACAAAAATCACCTAAGCTAAAGGTACCTTAGCACTAAACCCCAAGTGATGCTCAAATTCTTTTATCAAAGCTTTTTTGTATAATATATTACTTGAAATTAATGAATTCTCAGATGGAGTGTGGAATCCTATTTGTGTTATAGTTTTATTTTTTTAAGTATGACATATAGTTAATAATCTTGTGAAATATCAATTGTTTTATATTGTACAACTATTAAAATGACTACAAGGTCTAGGTTCTAATATTTTTTACACAAAGTATGTTGATTATTGAGCACCCAAGATTAACATGAACTTATAAGTATTCTTTTGACTATGCAAGAGACCTATTTAATATTAGTGCCCTTAAAAATGAGGGGAAATATATATTTTGGTAAATAGGATTGTAGAAACAATTTTCCTTTTTTGGTAAAAATATATGGATTGCCATTTTACACTCATTCTGTGTCTCAATGCTTTAATGGCTTTCATATTCTTAAGCAGGCAAGAAATGTAAAGGCTGTAAACATTTATAAACCACTCACAAACTTTGTGAGTATCTTTCATTCATTTATTCATTCAACAGACATGAAGTGCCCCTGCCTGTTAGACGCAGAAAGAACACCAAGTGAGGACATCAGGGTTCTTGCCTAAGCAATGTGATGAGTTGCAACACACACCTGGATCTCACAAAGAGATCTTCAAGATTATGCTCCTCCCTTGGCAGATAGTATAGATCATGTTTGGCAACTGTTTCTATAAAGGGGTAGATAGTAGGTATTTTAGGCTTGCTGGCCCAAAGTAAGGGCTAAGTAGCTGTCTCTGTGACAGCTACTCACTTCTGCCTCTGTATTGTGAAACCAGCCATAGACAATTCATTAAAGAATGGATTCAGCTTTATTCCAATACAACTTTATTTAGGGGTCCTGAAATTGTAATTTTGTATAATTTTCACATGTCATGAACATTCTTTTGCTTTTTTTTTTTTCAGTCATTTAAAAATATAAAACCCATTCCTAGCTCCCAAGCAGCAGAAAAAGAGGTGGCAGGCCAGATTTAGCCAGCAGTCAGAAGTTTGCTGACTTCTTGGTGTAGAAGCCGTGCAAAGCATTTTTCATCAGCGACCTCGGTTAGGTGACCTTTCTGATAGGCCTGTTAAAAAGTTTTTTCTATGTATTCTATCTACTTTCATTGGTGTACAAATTAATCAAAAGCCAACTATGTAATAAACATTACCATTTGTAAAAACATCTAACTGGAATGACCTGCCTATTTAGTACCTGGATAGAGAGCATGTAATTTGAATGGATCCAAAGTAAAACTTTAAAAATCTGTAGATACTGAATATACTTGAAAGCACATTTGTCAGGTCATTTAGCACCTATAAACAGAGTGTTTTTTACCTCTTTTGAAATTGTCACACCTTGTTTGGGTTCAGTGGAAGTGCCATTAGTATTACAGAGGCTAACATTTTAATTAAAGTTACATTTCGAGAGTTTTCCAAAATCTAATATGAGTTGTTTGGATTGATATGTCACAGTGCACAGCTAATCACTTAATCTGTTTTTGTGCTGGCCAGAGTCCCCATGTTAGTATCACAGAGCTCTGTTACTCATATTATCTTTGAGGTCTCACATGAAGAGAATATACAGTAGTTCCATAGACATTCCTATGACTACAGATTGGCAGTGCAACAAGCATTGTAGTTTTTTTTGTTTTGTTTTGGTTTTGTTTTGGGTTTTTTTTTTTTGCGGTACGCGGGCCTCTTACTGCTGTGGCCTCTCCCTGCTGTGGCCTCTCCCATTGCAGAGCACAGGCTCCGGACGCGCAGGCTCAGCGGCCATGGCTCACGGGCCCAGCCGCTCCGCGGCATGTGGGATCTTCCCGGTTCGGGGCACGAACTCGTGTCCCCTGCATTGGCAGGCGGACTCTCAACCACTGCGCCACCAGGGAAGCCCTGTAGTTTTTATAGTAAATAATTTTAAAGAGTTGAACTCTTATTCCATTAAAGTCCTAATTCCTTATCTACCTTCCTCAACCAACATTCACACAGCAGCACTCAAGAACATTAAATGAAATGGACACATGCTCCAGAGCTGACAAGAGTAGTACCTGAATGCAGACATACATGAATGTTGGTGTTGGAGGGTGTGTGTGAGGGGAGGATAATTCCATGGAAACAAACCCCTTTCTGGTGAGTAGAAGTGATGGCTATCAATAATTTAAACCTGGAAAATCATTAGCTATTCAAAATACTTTTTATGGAAATGAGCTTTAAAAATTTCACACTGAGCATTTAATCAGTGAATATAATATGGCACCATTTATCCAGGTCCCACATTTGTAAAAGCATCAGTATATGATATTTTCCATGCTTGAGATCTAATGATACCCAGAGCAAAGACACAGCTAGTGCAATGTGCAAGATTCAAACCTAGTCAGTCACTCAGAATTTTCATTGAAATGAAGATCGGTAACTATGCATTTTAATAATGTGTCCTCCAAACTACATCTAGTAGGGAGTTCTACTGACCAACTCTTGTTATGATTGCATATGGTTATGATTATATATGGGAGAATTAAATGTACATAACCCATGTATTGATACAGATGATCATTCTTGTTCTTCTATCTTATGAAGTAATCACAAATCTGACGCACTTGGTTTAAAAAACAAATTTCCATAATGTCTAAGCAGCAAATATTAATGGAACACATTTTACTTTTAATTGATGTTAAACTTCTCAAGGTAAGTACATGACATCTATGTGTTTTTCTATTGCTTCCTTTACTAATGATTTGGATCAAAGCTATTGCAGAGAACATATTTGTCACAATGGCAAATGGAAAGATTTGATAATTAATGAATACCTGGATGATAAGTTCATTTAACTTCAGATATTTTTAAGAAACAATTTCTTACTGAGTAAGAAACTAACTCAGGTTCCTGCCATCAATGTGCTACAGGGTGTTGAATCTTTTAGAGTGCCAGTAAAATTTGAACATGTGTGGCAGTGTGCATTTAGTAATTTTAGCATTTAACAAACCACTGTGTTTCATAAAAGGTACTCTGATGTCATGAAAATGAAGTAATTTGTCCTCTAGAACTTCTAACTTGTCCATCACTTTTTTTAGTGACAGGTGTGCATTTCATGACCGTAAAAAAGGAGAGGAGTGCATTGTTACTATAAAAGGCCATTTCCTTTTATTCTATCTTCATAGTCATTTTAATGCATTTTAGTGTTTATGGGTAATTAACTATCTGACAGAGCTGTAGAGCACTTGAAAACTAAAACATAATATGCTGTCAGTTTTGGATCAATCAATCCAAGATCAAGGATTTCTAAAAATGAAGATGTAAGTCAGTGGCAAAGCTAGATGAGACTCATAGAAACTTGATACATATACATTTTCTGGAGCATATGTAATTGTCATAATTGATTTACAGTTATTTCTAAGAAAATTTTACATTCAAATACTAAGTTCCTCTGCACAATTTAATAGTAGATACTTGTTTTTCAAGGATTCACAGGGGTCACAAGCCATTTATTGCTGGTCAGGGGGTTATTTTCCTGAACGTCATTGTAAGCTCACAGCAGTTATCCAACCACTAGATAGCAGTTTTTTAGGAATTAACATAGTCTTGATTGAATTAATAGCCTTTCCAAATTGCTATGATTTACTGTTTTCCCCAACGGACTGAAGCTATTGTTTTCTTTAAAATGGTTCATTTTGGGAAAGATTGAAGTAATTTATTAACAAGGAATAACAGTTCTCTAATCTAAGGAGTTTGTTTAAGGTCTAGGACAATGGTTCTTGAAGTGTGGTCCTGGAGCTTGCAGCATCAGCATCACCTGGGACTTCGTTAGAAGTGCAAATTCCTGTACCCCATCCCAGACCCGCTGAATCGGAAACTCTGGAGGTGGGACCCATCAATCTGTATTTGAATAAGCCCCCCAGGTGATACAGATGCACTCTATGGATTGAAAATTACTAGTCTAGGATTCTTATCTAAATACTTCTACAAATCAAAATTTATACATCCATTTTATGTTCAGTATGCGTTATCAATTATTTGAGAAATATGGTAAAGGAGGAAATTGCTTCCAATTACATTGATCCTAAAGCTCTACTCTTTAGAGATAATAATGGCAAGTACCAGCTCTAGAATCAGGAAGATTTCTTTTGCCTGTTTTAAAAATACAGATTTGAGACTTTCAGGTACAATTTGCTCTTACCTTGAGAAAAATATGTTATTATATTGTTGCCAGATTCTGAACTTCAGCTTAAGGAAAAAAGAGATGGGTTTTGGAAACTTGTTTATGACTGAAATCAAGTGAAGATGTCTCCTGGAATTGGTTGTCTACATAAAAATAGTTGTTTTAGCACTAACACTGGTAGACTCTGATGGGTTTTATCATCTTAGGTGACTTTTATTGCAAGGAAGATTGATGTTTTAAGTTTTCATGGAAAATAAATTATCTTAGACATTTTTTTCTTAAATAGGAGAAATGAGTATATGTGTCTTAAAGACAGATTTAGAATTGCCACATTGTCTTTTTTAAATTATTTTGAGTCTCTTAGATAAGATTAAATATGTATATAAATTATGAGTATTATTTTTTACCTGTAAACTAGTAGCTTACTGTTCAATTACAAATGGGATGTCAGGAAGCCTGAAAATTAAAATAAAACAAACTTAAGGAATGTATCTTACACATGTGCCCTAGATAAAAGGATAAAAGATTGCTCTTTGAAAAGGAAAGGTAGTTCCAGTTAGTTGCAGTTCATCTAGGATAGTGAATATAAGTGCTTTTATTTTGTTGCATCTAATTTTGAGGTAATCGGAGTTTTCTTCATATTTTCTCTACCTTAGTACTAAAATTTAACCTGTGTTGCTCTTACTCAGGAAAAATAATGGACTGTATTAAATTGCCCCCTCCTAACTCACTCCCAAATTTCCCTTATGTGTTGGCTGCCCAAGAAGCATTTTTAGTGACTTAATTCTAAACCATGGAGATCGATGCTTTTTTATTGACCACTTTTTTATCCTCCTTCTGTGAGGAAAGGACTAATGTAGTACCTTAAATAGAACTGTCTCCATGGCAATGGGCAGTCAGCTTTTGACTTTGAGACTTATAAAAAAGGAAAATTTAAAAGGCATTTTCATGGTCTAAAATAGCAGTACAGCAAAACTAAGGTATGAGACTATTTCCTGTCAGTTATTGCACGACTGATTAAGCTAGCATAACATCTTTTTTTACATAGCACTTTTTGTCTGAGTATTTCAAAATGCTATACAACAATTCCTTCCCTTAATTAATGAGTGATAATTGTTATCTTCAGATTAATAGAAAATTTGAGGAGCTCAGATATAAGATTAGAATTGGGTCCCTGAGAAAAAAGGGTTGCCTAGGTCTGGCTGTAATTTTATTCTCATAAGGAATAAAAATACTG
Source organism: Lipotes vexillifer (assembly GCF_000442215.2). Classification (NCBI taxonomy): domain Eukaryota; kingdom Metazoa; phylum Chordata; class Mammalia; order Artiodactyla; family Lipotidae; genus Lipotes; species Lipotes vexillifer. The sequence continues at coordinate 1,558,630 of NW_006777671.1, forward strand.
ACTAAATTATGGGCCATTCTTTTTTTTTTTTTTTTTTTTTTTTTTTTTTGGGCCCGCGGGCCTCTCACTGTTGTGGCCTCTCCCGTTGCGGAGCACAGGCTCCGGACGCGCAGGCTCAGCGGCCATGGCTCACGGGCACAGCCGCTCCGGGCATGTGGGATCTTCCCGGACCTGGGCACGAACCCGTGTCCCCTGCATCGGCAGGCGGACTCTCAACCACTGCACCACCAGGGAAGCCCTGGGCCATTCTTGATTATAGTTAAACATAATTATCTCTGAGACACTGGAAACAATGACAAGATTAAAAATAAAACTTAACAATTTCTGCCATCTTTTTCTAACTGGTTCCTACAATTGGGGATCTGTGCATTACTTCTCCTGTTAAAAGACTTCCCTGGCAACCGCCTCCCTTGTTGCCTCTTGCATCCACACCCACTTAAGAGGTAAAGCCCTGTAGTTCTCATTGTTGGGCCACCTAGCCTTCCGTAAATGTCAGGAGTGTGCTGTATATTAGAGGCTAAAGAGTAAGACCACATTATCCTTTGTAATCTTTTGTCCATTTCTTTTCTGTATTCATTTCCTCCTTGACTAAGCCTTATCTTAGTATGGGGTTAATTTCCAGTTGAATCATCTCTCAACTTAAAAGTATCATCAGTAAATACTTAATATTTACTTAATCAGTAAATACTTAATACTCTGATGTTACTGTTAACAAGGGAATTGATTAAACAAATTATGCGACATAAATGCAGTGGAGCACTAGACAACTCTCAGGATGTAGATCTACGTGTTGATGTGAACTGATGTCCATAATAGGTTACTGGGTAGAAAAAAAAAAAACCTTTTTTAAGGATATTAGATTTTTCCTTTTAAAAAAAAAAATTAAAAGATAATACACAAGGAGAGACTCCAAAATAAATAGTATTTGTTTCTGGGTGGTGAGGTTACTGGAAATTATTTTTACCATCTGTTTCTCTTCATTGCCTTTTGTTTGTTTTAACAATAAATATGTCTTTTATAAAAATGTTAAGACTCTCAGCACTTTGAAATAATAGAGTAGAACAAATTAAGTGAAGGATAGTGCTGAGAGCAAATCCAAGTGAGATGGTAAATTGAAGATGCCTTGAGATGAAAACAAAAGTTAATGCATTTAATAGATATCCATCGAAGCTACAGATAAACTGCCAAGGGAATAATAATGTGTTTGTAGGTGGCTAATGAGAACTCAGATATGTAGTCACAGATGTATACAATCTGAAAATGAATGAAGGTATCGTAGCTGTTTCTATACCGTATTCCTTTATGTTATCGTAGCAATCCAGGATTTCCCTTTAGGAACCTTATGTACTTACTAATATTTAATCAGAAAACTAGTTTTTTCTCTTTAACTTAGAATTCAAAAGATAGCTGCAGTTGTATTCTTTTGCTTTTATACTGTATGGTAGATGAGACATTGTATTTTCAGAAGTGTATCAAATCTGTAATTTGAACATTATATATTAATCTAGAGGTGTTTTCAATTAAGACCTAAAGATAGGAAAAGATGCTTAATTTGTGAAATAATTTAATTTACAGTTACTTAATTCGTATTTATGTTCAAGGGTCTTTGAAGAATACAAAGGTATACAGAATATGACCTAGATTTTAGAGAGCTTACTGTGTGGTTGGAAAGGAAGACCTTTTCTAAATTATTATGAAGGGAGGTAAAAATGGAAAACATATACCCTTTTGGCTTTTTATAGATAATCATAGATTATTATTTATCTTTAGCAATTATGAAGGCATGAATAAAACTTCAATCACCCAGATATGCTAGTGTATCGACAAAAAGGTTAATCAAGTATTAAATATCAAATACTTGTTCTTATTTTTAAGGCACAGTGATGTGATCTTGATGACTTTCTGCATTTTTAAGGATTTTTTTAAATCTAAATTTTAATTCTTGAAAATGAGCATCACATTATAGAGTATCTATAACCAATTATTTTGTAAATGAGTGTTTCTCACTTAAGTAGCTTTATTTTCTAATTTTGTTTTCCATTTTTAATTGTCTGGGTCATTTGTTGAGCAAAATATTGAATTAAGCGACTACTGTGAGTCAATTAATAGTTTTCTAAATCCAGTCTACTCTATAAATCTTTTCTTTGACTTGTTAGATAATGATTAAACACTTTGACTAGTTACACTGAACTTTATGAACTTGGTGTTGCATAATTCTAATAATAGCAAACACATGTAGTAGATAATATGGCACTGTTTTAAGAGCTTGACAGGTATTAGCTCGTATAATGTTTTTACTATCTGTTTCAATAGCCTTTTATTCACCCCATTAGTGAGGAAGGGATTCCTAGCTTTGGGTCATGGGGATCACCAAAGAAACAACATTCAACACTGGACAGGTGAGATCAACAGTTTATTAGTTACATATACCACAGCCCAGGGAAAGAAAACACCGCATGCCACTCAGGCCATAGGGAGGTTGCACTCAGGAGTGAGCAATCAGGGGCACTGGGAGGGAGGTTTTGTAGTATCAAGAAAGTGAGGTACCTACTGGTTCCTGTGGGAATCTGTGATTGTCTTGCTTGAGTAATTCCATGGCTGGGGGGGGACTGAAACCTGCCGCACCTGGTCCATTTGATAAGAAGGGTTATTTCGCCAAGGGACCTTATCTGCCTGAGCAGAGTGGGGAGAGGAACTTGCGTTCGAGCCATTTGAGGTCTTCCTGATTTCATATGATATCTAGGCAGCACGTAATATTGAGCCTTAATTTTAGGCTTTACACTGTACGACCCTATGAGGTAGGTACAATTATTAACCCCATTTCATAGATGAGGAGATCAGGTACACAAGCTAACTTGCTTAAAACTATGATGACCACACCTCCAACTGTTGTCTTATATGTTTACTTTCCCTCAACCTAGATAGAAATTCTCAATATCCAGAAATAAAAGGAAGGCATATAGAAATTCAACGTTTTACACCCATTTCTATCTCGTAAATAGAAGTGAACTGCTTTTGTGTGTGTTTGTTTACTAGTTGTCATGAGTTTTCATGCATGTGCCCTGATGATTTTATTTCATTTCCCTTTATAAATCTATAAACTCTGATATAAGTGAATACCTTTGCATTTCTTGATTGAGAGTTGTTGGATATAATCATAATCAAGAGAGGTAATAGATTTGGGTTTTGTCTTCTAAGAGCCTTTAAAAGCAGAAGAAATATTAAGATAATTTGGATTTTATTCTGTCTAGAATGGGAGGGAATGGTCTACTGATCTAGTGTTTCTATGAGTAACTTAGCTGTATTTCTTATAAATATTAAAAAAAAAACTTTTGGATGATAGAAATTTTACTGGTTTACTTGATTCCAACTTTGGAATTTGCAAATGTGATTTGTCATTATATTTTTAAAAACATACTTTACAACAGAAAGTAATTGATGGTTATCTGCGATATATATCCTGTTTTATCACTCTAATGATATCAGAACATCTCATTTTTCTTGATAAAATTGGGTATCTTTTTCTGTGGATTTGGTCTTCAAATAATGCAAATCTAATTATAAACTGCCTGAATTAACCCTGGTTTTGTTTTTACTTTTCTTTTTTATTATGGCTAAATCTTTGATATAAGGAAGCTAAGTATTTATTTATAGAGTATTACTTATCATGAACTATATGACAATTAAAAGCAGAATTTCCACACTTGAGTTTTTCTCATTGCCTTCACCTTGCCTGTGAACTTTGTCAAATTAACTTTTTTTAAAAAAAATAAAAACAATTTCACATCTATATTAAATAGTCTTGCGTCGTCTGGTCCATAGGGATAATAAACTTTTTTAGTATTCCTTTCTGTCTTAATGAGAGCTGTGCTTCACTGATGTAGTGTCATAATGCAACATGCTGTTAATTCTGCTGTAACACTTATGCAGATTTGTTCCAATTGATGTATTAGGGAATAATTTGAACATGATGGTGAATTTTGCATTTGCTTATGGGCAGTTTCATCCAAGAGAAATACTAGGTGAATTCAGAAAACCACATCTAGTTGACCTGAACTGCCTAGGAATACCCTAAACACACACGTTGCTCAAACATTCACCCTCCACCTCAGTTCACCAGTGTGTTTCGAGCTCTGTCCATCCACATCTGGTGTCACAACTTTCCATCCAATTTCAGATCATCTTCCTTCCACTGCTTCATAACTCACAAGCTGTAGGCCCTCCAGCACGCACTTCCATAAACAATCTTCAGATCTTTTTCAAGGTAATAGGCCATATTTACTGTAATGCTTATATATTTTTTAGCAATTTAATGTATGTGAAACTTTGATACTGTTTGTTATTAGGTTCCTTTTTTAAAGTGTAAAACTGATGCATTTTTTTTTAGTATTGTGCCCTTAACTCCACTTTCCCCATAAGCCTGTGGTTTTATTGCATGATTTTGCACAGTGCAGTGAATTTTTAGGGGCGCATATATTGTGTTATAGCAGAATGACTGTAATTGAAAAGGTTATCCTCTTTTTTTTTTTCCTAAATTACCCTTGGCTTTTAGTTAATTCATTGTAATAGTGTGATTAGCTTAGTAAATTTACTAATTATAAATGTGATAAATCAGGCATAGAAACTCAGTAGATTTTTAAAAATAATTAGATCATTAGAGATCACAGATATCTTTAAAATATGTCACCTGTGAGGGCCCCAGAGGGAACTGTCATGTACTCATCACCTAAATTCATGGTTAAAAGCATAATTTATTATTGTAACATTATTAAAATTCATGTTTGGGGGAAATTATGGGGAAAAGGAAATTACAAAGTTGTAAAAAATCATGATCTCGAGTAAATTTATATTTATGCATCTACATATGTATGCTTAGAAAAACATTGGAAGGATAGAAATCACCATGTTAACAGTGGTAGTTTTTATATGAAGAAATTATGAAGAATTTCTGTTTGTTCTCTGTGTTTTTCTTTATTTTCCATCATGAGTAAAAGTTAAGCTTTATAATGAGAAAAAAAGAAAAACTACAGAGGGGGGAAGAGCACACAAGTTGTGGGGTGCAGTATAGTACTAACAATCATATAATTTATTTTTTAATGAAGCTCTTAGGAAAACATAATCCAGAGTGGAGGGAAATTAGTAAATCTTGCCAGAAATTCTGTCTAAAATTTGAATATAGGGCTACTTTTCATTTTGTGCCCACTATATTCTTGACACAGTACTAAATTTTTTTTCTTCATACCTTATCTCATTTAATCCTTATAACATATCTTATGAAGTTGAGATACCATCCCCACTTGAAAAGAATAAATTGAGGCTTGAAGAGATTAAATATTTACCTGCTGCCTTGGATGCTGCACTATTATCAATATAATACATTACTTTTTCTCTGAGGAAATGTGTGTTTTTGAAACACTTTTGTTTATTTTTTATTTGTAATAAGAAAAACACTATCATATTGTTCTCTAAATTGGAAAAAAAAAAGCGCTTATTTGGGGGGAAATGTTGTTAACTTTTGTAGAGAAGGACCCCATTGCCTTAAAATCTTGTAGAACATTGCCACTCAAGGCTTATGAATCTGTATTTCATGTTTTGCCACTAAAGGAATAAATGTTACTTCAAGGCTTATCCGTGAAATTAAACTGGGCCCTCTGTTCCATATAGCATTCTTATTTGATATTTTCATGTTTTTCTCTGAGAAGTCAAATAATAACGTTAACAAAATACAAAAAAAATCATTGGCTATCGGAAATGCAGATGTCCCTTGGTACCTTGCAATTATTTAAAAAGTATTTGCCAACTAAATTCTGATGATTCAATAATCACACGTCTATTCAAACTGTTATTTAAAATAATTGTATTCACATGGGTAAGAGTGTCAACTTCGTTAAGTTCACTTCTGCTCTTGAGTATAACATAAAATCACCATTTGATTCATCTTTAAATCCTCTAAAAACTATCATTGGACTAGTTTTATTGATTTGGAAATGTACTTTCTCATGTGAACTTAATCCTTAGGTCTTATAACCACTTATATAATTGTGCTGAGAAAACTCAAGAGTTGTTCCCACTGTAATACACTCCTCTTAGAGAAAAGATAGTTTGGAGCACAACTAGGGGAAAAAATCCTTTGCTTTAGAAAGTAAAATTAAGCTTTGAAGGGCAAACAATGAAAACTCATGGGGAAGATCTGCAGCTTCAGCTTTGCCATTTGTATGCTTCTTTTGGGACCCACTGCCATACTTGGAGGAAGCAAAAGCATCTTCTCCATGTGGACAAGCAGCAAGACACCCATTAGACAGCCAGCACCAGCTGCCAGCAATTGAGTGAGGCATCTTGACCTATCAGGCAATCTGTACGTGCTGATAATTATATACATGTTTGGCATAGCAATGATCATGTGGCTCTTATAGAGGAGAAAAATCTTGTATCTTTTGGAGACTGCATTCTAGGGAAGAAACAGCTGTATCTGAAGACCTCTAAGATTACATAAACTCCCTAAAAATATGTTAGGGAAAATTAGAACTCACAAATATAGACAGGCCTAGTAATCCTTAATGCTGAAGCTAAAAATCTGTAATACATTTTTAAATAGAAATATCTGAGAACCACAAGTCCGTACATCATTTTGTGATGACTTTGAAAAATCATTTATGGTATTTATAAAAGATTATAAAGATTATTAATCTTATAAAGATTACTTACAACACTTTCATCATTCACATAAAACAGCTTATCATAATCCCTTGATTTATTTGGGGGTAAAAAGAAATGAGAGAAAGAAGAAAACCTTTAAGCAACATGGATCCTGACAAGAAATAGATTTTTTTATTTTTAACTTTTTTGGAGTATGGTATGTTTTCTTAACTGGACTATTGAAAAGAATCTTAGATATACTTAAAGTCATTCTGTTTTAAATATGTATACATTATATATATATATATATTTATAATATAGGTTATCTTCTAATCTTGGCTTTATAACATTTTACCGAAAACTCTTTTTTAGTTTAATAGACTATAAGTAAAATGGTTATTTTTAAAATAACATTTATTTTAGACTAGTTAAAACAATGAGAAAGTAATTCTAAAACAAATTGGTTATTTTGCTTCTGAAAACTTTCTACCAGCATTTAGAGCCCCTCACAACATTGTGTATTACCAGAGAATGTTAATGCAAAAAGGCCCTTAGAGATCATCTTTCTCATTTTTTATTTTTCAAATGAGAAAAATGATGCCCCAGAAACTGATCAAAGTCTCTCAGTGCTTGAGAAGGGAAAAGAACTCAGGTTTTTCATACCCTTTTCATTATATTACCTTGCCTATACCATTCAGTTACATATCATTCTGTTTATTATTGTTTGAGGTATATATGTCTAATTTCACCAGCCAGGTTGTAAGCTCCTTTTAGGTAGCTTTTATATTGATACTTTGTATATTCTTAAGAGAGCTGTTACATAAGCTGTTTAACAATGAAGAATTCAGTGCATAACTGAATGGTTATGGATGGTTGTTTGATTTGAATATGTGTTTTTAACTTAGAGTGCTTAGTGCAGTGTTCTGGTTCCCATTAGATGTCCTTTTAATGCTTAAAAATTACTAACGCTTAAATCACATGAATGATCGTTATTTATTTTGAGTTAACCAGAAGACAATTCAGTATGCTAACACTGAAGCCTTAAGTACAGGCCATCCTTAGTTAAAATAAGTTGTCAGTTAAAATAGAATAAGAAAGAACAGAACATTGCATGGATAACATCTGTATGTAAGCGAACCTGGAAAGTGGGAGGAACCATCAAGAGAATGACAAATTAAAGAAAGTCTTCTTCATTATTAGAAAATAATTATTTTCACAGATCTCAATTGTAGCATAATTGCAGCATGTTCCTTCAATCAAAAACTACACTATGAGAAATTTTTTGCCAAAACAAATTCAAAAGCTTTGGATGTTGTGAAACAGCGGTCCCCAACCTTTTTGGCACCAGGAACAGATTTCATGGAAGACAATTTTTCTGCGGGGGAGGGGGGATGGTTCAGGTGGTAATGTGAGCAATGGGGAGTGGCAGATGAAGCTTCGCGTGCTCTATGGCCTCCTGCTGTGCTGCTGGTGGTGGGGGACCCCAGTTGTTAAATAATTCTATTCATTTATAATAGGGGTGTGTGTGGTGTGTTTTTTAGGACTACCATGAGTCCAGGATGCCAAGAAATGATTTTTAAAGTGGTTGTTGTTCAAAAATTGTTACTTAGTATCATTAAATGTGTAATAGGCTCAGTAATACATAGGAAAATTGTGATCAATCAACATTTATTGAGCACCTGATTTGAATTAATTATTCAAGTTAATTAAGATGGAACACTTCTTTTATAATCAAAGTGGTGATAGAGAAGACATGTGTAAAGGTATGACCCAGAAAGGAGACAGTTCACTGGATTTGAATGATTCAATATAGTGTATGTAGGAACTCAGTTGGGCCTTATGAGATGAGTGAGCAACATTGTAATAAATGTGAAGAGGGGACATGGCATTCCACATTGGAGGTTCAGGGATGAAGGAACAGAAATATGCAAAGGAATATTTGGGAGTCAGCAAATCAGTGTAGCCGAAGTGAAGTGTTCAATTCGGGAACACTTGGAAAACAAACACTGGAAAGCTAGGTAAGGGCCAGGATGTTGAAAACCTTACCTTCTTTGTTTCTACTGTACTTCCCCCAATCCCCATCCCCCACCCCCACCCCCACTGGGGATAAAGTAATAGCCTAAAATCAGTAGTGGTGATGGAAACAGAAAGCATAATAGAGTCACTGAAAGAAAGTTTGTGAGCAGGCGGTATTAGAACCTGGTATGAAGTTATTAAGTGTTATGGTGTTATGCATGATAGGAAATTTGGGTCTTTAAGTGCAGATTAAAATGATAAAGTACTTGACTCTTCCCAGCAATTTCATCTCCCTGAACCCCATATCCTTCCATATACCTGCCTTATAAACGTATATCTCTGGATTATTAGAATCAACCTCAATCCAAGCTGCCTCATTCTCCTGATTTCTTTCATACCAGTTGGTGTCACCATTATTCATCCATCCATTCATCCAGTTCCGAATTCTGCGAGACATCCTAGACGTCTCACTATCCTCATAGCCAATCAATCACTCAATTCCATTTATTCTACCTCTTAAAAAGCTCTCAACATAATTCCTTTTCTTAATCCATACTGCTTAGTTAAGCCAAGTCATCTCTTTCCTAGAACTTATAGTAGCCTTATAATGGGCTTTATTTCCTCCAACTTCCCCACCCCAGTCCATTTTCCAGCTGATGTCAGAAATGCTTTCTCAAAAGACAATATCCTTTTAATATTGTCTGTCATTTATATGAATTCAAAACTCTTGGCATTCAGGATATGGCTCTTGCTTATGTCTCAAGTCTTATTCCCTGAGAAATATTCAGGGATCATATAGAAACAGCATATGGTTCTCCAAATGTGTCATGTCTTTGTATTTTCCTTTCTTTTCTTTTTTAACATCTTTATTGGAGTATAATTGTCTTTGTATTTTCTATTCCTTTTCTCTGGGGTGTTGTACCCTCATGGACCTAGCCATCCTTTTCTAGGTAGTCTAACAAATCTTTATTTCTTCGTAAAGAATTATCCCATCTGGAGGGCAATTTTGATCCATCCTCTTGCAGAATTAGGCTTTCCTATCTTGGTCATCTCCATTAAAGCTCCTAAGAGGTATTGTAACTGTGCATCCAAATTTATTCACCTCGTGTTTCCTTGAGGTCAGCACGTATACTTTATTTATCTTTATACTTCCAGTTCTTAGCCCAGGACCTTCCAGATAACGATCTTTAAAAAATCAAAAAAAAGTATTGAATGAATTAATAGTTCTTTATAAAAGTTACAGTGCTTAATCTTAGTAAGGTTTAAATATACATAACACATTTTTTCCTCTTTAACTTGTAAAGTTACCAAAACTTTATTGCAATAATTGCCATTTATTAAATGCCTGTTTCATGTCAGGGACTTTGCTAGGCACCTTTAAAAAATTATCATGAAAAATGTCACTCTACACAAAAGCAGAAAGAACAGTGTAATGAGCCTCCAAAACCTATCACCAAATTCAATTTTGGCAAGATTTTGCTACTCTTACCTTATCAATACTGTGTTGTTGTTATTGTTGCTGAAGTAATTTAAATTAAATCTCAAAACTCATTTCCTTTTACCCCTACATATGTTAGTATGCATTTCTAAAATATACAGACACATTCTTGTATATCTACAAGTATCACACTTAACAAAATGAGCAATAATTGATTGATGTCATTTAATACCTCATCTTATTCAAGTTCCTGCCAATTGTTTAGTGTCTTTTTTGAGGTAACTCTTTCTGAATTAGGTTCACCATTACATTTGGTTGTTAGTTCTTTTAAGTCTCTCTTAGGAGTAGTTCCTCCTTTTATTTTTGTTTTTGTTTTTCATGGCTTTAACTTGTTGTTTTCAGCTGTCCTCTAGAATATTTTGTAACCTGGATAGTTTTCTATGCTTTCTCATGTTGTCATTTCACTTGCTCCTCTAACCTTCCATTTCCTATGAATTTGAAGTTGGGGCTGAAGGCTTGATTAAATTCAGGTTCAAATTATTTTTGTATATAGACATTTTCCTCACCCTATTTTATGGCTGTATTGATAGGTTAGATTCCTGCAAGTGGGATTGCTGGGTCAAAGGGTAGATGAATATGTAGTTTTTCTAGACATTGTCAAATTCCTATCGGTGGGGAGGGGTTTGTTTGATTTTGCATTCCCACAGTTTTGGGGAATGCCTATTCCCCTATAGTTTTGTCAATAAATATGTTGCCTAACTTGGATTTTTGTCAATCTGGTGTGTGAAATATAATATTTGCTTTTCTTTTTATGAGTTACTTCTTCTGTTAATTGCCCATTCTTTGTTCACTTTTTGATCTTGTTGGTTTTGCCCTCATGATTTTCAGGAGCTCCTTATATAATTGATATATTAGCCATTGTCTGTGTTAAATTGCAAATATTTGTCTTCTGATTTTGTTTATTGTATTTTTGTACCATACAAAAGGTTTTTTTTTTAATGTGTGTGTGTGTGTGTGTGTGTGTGTGTGTAGTTGAATTAGCAATTTTGTATTGTTTCTGGATTTTGAGTCATAATTAGGGAAGTTCCGTTGGTTTGTCTATTTATGTGCTAACACAACTCCTTTAATTATAAAAGTACTATGTTTTACTATATGGCAGAGCTTGCACTCCTTCTACATTGCTCTTCTGTTATAGGGTTTTCTTGATCGTTCATGCTTAACTGTTTTACAATTAAGTTTATTTTACAAATAAGGAAATGAACACTTCCACAGAAGTTCTATGACCATGTAGTAATGAGAAAAGTAAAAAATAATAATTGTTCTTTTTTTTTTTTTTTTTTTTTTTTTTTTTTTTTTTGGGGGCCTGTCGTGGCCTCTCCCATTTGCGGAGCACAGGCTCCGGACGCGCAGGCTCAGCGGCCATGGCTCACGGGCCCAGCCGCTCCGCGGCACGTGGGATCCTCCCGAAACGGGGCACGAACCCGCATCCCCTGCATCGGCAGGCGGACTCTCAAGCACTGCGCCACCAGGGAAACCCATAATAATTGTTCTTAATGGTTTCTTAACACTTTGTCTTCATGTGAAGGTTACTTTTAGCAATCCTTTTGCAACTGTAACCGTTTATAAGAATACATAATTAAAAGGAGAGAGAGAGTGTATTGGAAACATTTATTTCAATCAGTGGTTCCCAAAGTGTGGCAGTGGACCTCTAGCTTTTAGCACAAATCAAAGCAGTGGCATTACACTGAAATAATAATCATTATTTAACTCACCAGTCTGTATTCACACACACACAAAAAAGTCAGTTTCACTGAAGAATATCCTTGATGAAACAGTAAAACTTATGCATTTTATTAAATCCTGACCATTGAATACTTATCATTTTAATAGTCCCTGTTTCAAAGTGGAGAATAAAAACAAAGCTCTTCTCCATGCCAAAGTATGGTGGCTGTCTTGAGGAAAAGCAGCTGTGGGACTGAGTTGTGAGCCAAACTAGTCATTTTTTTGAACACCATTTATTTTTATTTTATTTATTTATTTTTTGCTGTACACGGGCCTCTCACTGCTGTGGCCTCTCCCGTTGCGGAACACAGGCTCCGGACGCACAGCCTCAGCGGCCATGGCTCACGGACCCAGCTGCTCCGCGGCATGTGGGATCTTCCCGGACTGGGGCACGAACCCATGTCCCCTGCATCGGCAGGTGGACTCTCAACCACTGCGCCACCAGGGAAGCCCTGAACACCATTTTTATATGAAAAAATGACTGACTCATAGCTATGGTTATTCAGACTTGGGTATTTAGTAGATACTTTTATAAAAATGAACAAAGTGAATCCATCACTCCCGGGAAAACAACTGATAGGATTTATTGCCAATGATAAAATTTGAACTTTGAGGAGAACAGAATTTTGGAAAACAGGTATCTCGACCATGAGCTTGACCACTTCTCAAAACTTAAAGATTTTTCTGATATGAACAGTGCTGACATTAACACATTTTATTTTAAATAATATATTCAATGTGTCAACTTTGGAAAACCTGTCAAATGCAGTGATCCACTATTTTCTAAATGACCAATGGTTAATAATACAAAATCATGCATGGGTAAATGATCCCTTGAAAGTATAAGATAAACCAATGGATTTTTTAAATTTTTTTAATTTAATTTTATTTATTTTTTATACAGCAGGTTCTTATTAGTTATCTGTTTTATACATATTAGTGTATACATGTTAATCCCAATCTCCCAATTCATCCCACCACCACCACCACCCCCCTGCCACTTTCCCCCCTTGGTGTCCATACGTTTGTTCTCTACATCTGTGTCTCTATTTCTGCCCTGCAAACTGGTTCATCTGTACCATTTTACTAGGTTCCATGTATATGTGTTAATATGCGATATTTGTTTTTCTCTTTCTGACTTACTTGACTCTGTATGACAGCCTCTAAATCCATCCACGTCTCTACAAATGACCCAATTGCGTTCCTTTTTATGGCTGAGTAATATTCCATTGTATGTATGTACCACATCTTCTTTATCCATTCATCTGTTGATGGGCATTTAGGTTGCTTCCATGACCTGGCTATTGTAAATAGTGCTGCAATGAGCATTGGGGTGCATGTGTCTTTTTGAATTATGGTTTTCTCTGGATATATGCCCAGTAGTGGGATTGCTGGGTCATATGGTAATTCTATTTTTAGTTGTTTTTTTTTGTTGTTTTTATTTTTTTTGCGGTACACGGGCCTCTCAGTGTTGTGGCCTCTCCCATTGCGGAGCACAGGCTCTGCATGCACAGGCTCACAGCCATGGCTCATAGGCCTAGCCACTCCACGGCATGTGGGATCTTCCTGAACCAGGGCACGAACCTGTGTCCCCTGCATTGGCAGGCAGACTCTCAACCACTGTGCCACCAGGGAAACCCTATTTTTAGTTTTTTAAGGAACTTCTATACTATTCTCCATAATGGCTGTATCAATTTACATTCCCACCAACAGTACAACAGGGTTCCCTTTTCTCCACACCCTCTCCAGCATTTGTTGTTTGTAGATTTTCTGATGATGCCCATTCTAACTGGTGTGAGGTGATACCTCATTGTAGTTTTGATTTGCATTTCTCTAATCATTAGTGATGTTGAGCAGCTTTTCATGTGCTTCTTGGCCATCTGTATTTCTTCTTTGGAGAAATGTCTATTTAGGTCTTCTGCCCATTTTTGGATGGGGTTGTTTGTTTATTTTAATATTGAGCTGCATGAGCTGTTTATGTGTTTTGGAGATTAATCCTTTGTCTGTTCATTCATTTGCAAATATTTTCTCCCATTCTGAGGGTTGTCATTTCGTCTTGATTGTAGTTTCCTTTGCTTTGCAAAAGCTTTTAAGTGTCATTAAGTCCCATTTGTTCATTTTTGTTTTTATTTCCATTACTCTAGGAGGTGGGTCAAAAAAGATCTTGCTGTGATTTATGTCAAAGAGTGTTCTGCCTATGCTTTCCTCTAAGAGTTTTATAGTGTCCAGTATTACACTAAAGTCTCTAATCCATTTTGAGTTTATTTTTGTGTATAGTGTTAGGGGGTATTCTAATTTCATTCTTTTACATTTATCTGTCCAGTTTTCCCAGCAGCACTTATTGAAAAGACTGTCTTTTCTCCGTTGTATATCCTTGCCTCCTTTGTCATAGATTAGTTGAGCTAGGTGTGTGGGTTTATCTCTGGGCTTTCTATCTTGTTCCATTGATCTATATTTCTGTTTTTGTGCCAGTACCATATTGTCTTGATTACTGTAGCTTTGTAGTATAGTCTGAACTCAGCAAGTTTGATTCTTCCAGCTCCATTTTCTTCCCTCAAGTCTTTGCCTCTTCAGGGTCTTTTGTGTCTCCATACAAATTTTAAGATTTTTGTTCTAGTTCTGCAAAAAAATGCCATTGGTAATTTGATAGGGATTGCATTGAATCTGTAGATTGCTTTGGGTAGTATAGTCATTTTCACAATATTGATTCTTCCAATCCAAGAACATGGTATATCTCTCCATCTGTTTGTGTCATCTTTGATTTCTTTCATCAGTGTCTTATAGTTTTCTGAGTACAGGTCTTTTACCTCTTTAGGTAGGTTTATTCCTAGGTATTTTATTCTTTTTGTTGCAATGGTAAATGGGATTATTTCCTTAATTTCTCTTTCTGATCTTTTGTTGGTGGTGTATAGGAATGCCAGAGATTTCTGTGCATTAATTTTGCAACGTGCTACTTTACCAAATTTATTGATTAGCTCTAGTAGCTTTCTGATGGCATGTTTAGGATTCTCTATGTATAGTATGTCATCTGCAAACAGTGACAGTTTTACTTCTTCTTTTCCAATTTGTATTTCTTTTTCTTCTGTGATTGTCGAGGCTATGACTTCCAAAACTATGTTGAATAATAGTGGTGATAGTGGACATCCTTGCCTTATTCCTGATCTTAGAGGAAATGCTTTCAGTTTTTCACCATCAAGAACAATGTTGGCTGTGGGTTTGTCATATATGGCCTTTATTATGTTGAGGTAGGTTCCCTCTATGCCCACTTTTGGGAGAGTTTTTATCATAAATCGGTGTTGAGTTTTGTCAAAAGCTTTTTCTGCATCTGTTGAGGTGATCATATGGTTTTTATTCTTCAGTTTGTTAATGTGGTGTATCACATTGATTGATTTGCATATATCGAAGAATCCTTGCCTCCCTGGTATAAATCCCACTTAATCATGGTGTATGATACTTTTAATGTGTTGTTGGATCCTATTTGCTATTATTTTGTTGAGGATTTTTGCATCTCTATTCATCAGTGATAATGATCTGTAATTTTCTTTTTTTGTAGTATCTTTGTCTGGTTTTGGTATCAGGGTGATGGTGGCCTCATAGAATGAGTTTGGGAGTGTTCCTTCCTCCTTAATTTTTTGGAAGAGTTTGAGAAGGATGGGTGTTAGCTCTTCTCTAAATGTTTGATAGAATTCACCTGTGAAGCCATCTGGTCCTGAACTTTTGTTTGTTGGGAGATTTTTTAATCACAGTTTCAATTTCATTACTTGTGATTGGTCTGTTCATATTTTCTATTTCTTCCTGGTTCAGTCTTGGAAGGTTATACCTTTCTGAAAATTTGTCCATTTCTTCCAGGTTGTCCATTTTATTGGCATAGAGTTGCTTGTAGTAGTCTCTTATGATGGCTTTGTATTTCTGCGGTGTCCGTTGTAACTTCTCCTTTTTCATTTTGAATATTATTGATTTGAGTCCTCTCCCTCTTTTTCTTGATGTGTGTGGCTAAAGTTTTATCAATTTTGTTTATCTTTTCAAAGAAGCAGCTTTTAGTTTTATTGATCTTTGCTACTGGATCATCATGTTTTTGTTGTCATTTGTCTGTAGGTATTTTTTGATTTCCTCTTTGATTTCTTCAGTGATCTCTTAGTTTTAGTTATTTAGTAACGTATTGTTTAGCCTCCATGTGTTTGTGTTTTTTCCCCTGTAATTTATTTCTAATCTCATAGCATTGTGGTCGAAAAAGATGCTTGATATGATTTCAATTTTCTTAAAGTTACCGAGGCTTGATTTGTGACCCAAGATGTGATCTATCCTGGAGAATGTTCCATGCACACTTTAGAAGAAAGTGTAATCTGCTGTTTTTGAATGGAATGTCCTATAAATATCCATTAAATCTATCTGGTCTATTGTGTCATTTAAAGCTTGTGTTTCCTTATTAATTTTCTGTCTGGGTGATCTGTCCATTGGTGTAAGTGAGGTGTTAAAATCCCCCACTATTATTGTGTTACTGTCGATTTCCTCTTTTATAGCTGTTAGCAGTTGCCTTATGTATTGAGGTACTCCTATGTTGGGTGCATATCTATTTATAATTGTTATATCTTCTTCTTGGATTGATCCCTTGATCATTATGTAGTGTCCTTCTTTGTCTCTTGTAACATTCTATATTTTAAAGTCTATTTTATCTGATATGAGTATTGCTACTCCAGCTTTCTTTTGATTTCCATATTCATGGAATATCTTTTTCCATCCCCTCACTTTTAGTCTATATGAGTCCCTAGGTCTGAAATGGGTCTCTTGTAGACAGCATATATATGGGCCTTGCTTTTGCATCCATTCAGCGAGCTTGTGTCTTTTGGCTGGAGCATTTAATCCATTCACATTTAAGGTAATTATCAATATGTATGTTCCTATTACCATTTTCTTAATTGTTATGGGTTTGTTTTTGTAGGTCCTTTTGTTCTCTTGTGTTTCCCACTTAGAGAAGTTCCTTTAACATTTGTTGTAGAGCTGGTGGTGCTGAATTCTTTTAGCTTTTGCTTGTCTGTAAAGCTTTTGATTTCTCCATTGAATCTGAATGAGATCCTTGCTGAGTAGAGTAATCTTGGTTGTAGGTTCTTGCCTTTCATCATTTTAAATATATTGTGCCACTCCCTTCTGGCTTGTAGAGTTTCTGCTGAGAAATCAGCTGTTAACCTTATGGGAGTTCCCTTGTATGTTATTTTTCATTTTTTCCCTTGTTGCTTTCAATAACTTTTCTTTGTCTTTAATTTTTGTCAGTTTGATTACTATATGTCTCGGCATGTTTCTTCTTGGGTTTATCCTGCCTGGAACTCTGTGCTTCCTGGACTTGGGTGGCGATTTCCTTTCCCATGTTAGGGAAGTTTTCGACTATAATCTCTTCAGATATTTTCTCAGGTCCTTTCTCTCTCTCTTCTCCTTCTGGGACCCCTATAATGCAAATGTTGTTGTGTTTAATATTGTCCCAGAGGTCTCTTAGGCTGTCTTCATTTATATTCAACTTTTTTCTTTATTCTGTTCCATGGCAGTGAATTCCACTATTCTGTCTTCCAGGTCACTTATCCGTTCTTCTGCCTCAGTTATTCTGCTATTGATTCCTTTTAGTGTATTTTTCATTTCAGTTATTGTGTTGTTCATCTCCATTTGTTTGTTCTTTAATTCTTCTAGGTGTTTGTTCTTTAATTCCTCTAGGTCTTTGTTAATCATTTCTTGCATCTTCTTAATTTTTGCCTCCATTCTTTTTCCGAGGTCCTAGATCATCTTCATTATCATTATTCTGAATTCTTTTCCTGGAAGGTTGCCTATCTCCACTTCTTTTAGTTGTTTTTCTCGGGTTTTATTTTGTTCCTTCATCTGGTACAAAGCTCTCTGCTTTTTCATTTTATATATCTTTCTGTGGATGTGGTTTTTCTTCCACAGGCTGCAGAATTGTAGTTCTTCTTGCTTCTGCTGTCTGCCCTCTGGTAGATGAGGCCATCTAAGAGGCTTGTGCAAGCTTCCTGATGGGAGGGACTGGTGGTGGGTAGAGCTGGGTGTTGCTCTGGTGGGCAGAGCTCAGTAGAACTTTAATCCGCTTGTCTGCTGATGGGTGGGGCTGGGTTTCCTCCCTGTTGGTTGTTTGGCCTGAGGTGACTCAGCTCTGGAGCCTACCTGGCTCTTTGGTGGGGCTAATGGCTGACTCTGGGAGGGCTCATGCCAAGGAGCACTTTCCAGATCTTCTGCTGCCAGTGACCTTTGTCCTCACAGTGTGCCACAGCCACCCCCTCGTCTCCACAGGAGACCCTCCAACACTAGCAGGTAGGTCTGGTTCAGTCTCCTATGGGGTCACTGCTCCTTCCCTCAGGTCCCGATGTGCACACTACTTAGTGTGTGCCCTCCAAGAGTGGAGTCTCTGTTTCCTCCAGTCCTGTCAAAGTCCTACAGTCAAATCCCGCTAGCCTTCAAAGTCTGATTCTCTAGGAATTCCTCCCTCCATTGCCAGACCCCCAGGTTGGGAAGCCTCATGTGGAGCTCAGAACCTTCACTCCAGTGGGTGGACTTCTGTGGTATAAGTGCTCGCCAGTTTGTGAGTCACCTACCCAGCAATTATGGGATTTGATTTTATTATGATTGCACCCCTCCTACCATCTCATTGCTGCTTCTCCTTTGTTTTTGGATGTGTGGTATCTTTTTTTTGAGTTCCAGTGCCTTCCTCTTGATGACTGTTCAGCAGTTAGTTGTGATTACGGTGCTCTCGCAAGAGGGAGTGAGTACACGTCCTTCTACTCCGGCATCTTGAACCAATCTCAAACCAATGGATTTTTATGTAACAGAGTAAGAAGTTTATTGATGTGGTTTCAGATTCTACATTCCAACAAACTTAAAAGCTACTACTTGTCAAGTCTTAATGTAGTATCTGTGAGGCTGGATTTTCTTCATGTTGTACAACAAACAGATTGAATACAGAAGTGGATATAAGAATCCCATTTCCTTTAATTAAGCCAGATATTTGCACAAATGTATAATGATGCTACTCTTCTTAGTAAATTTGTTTTGTTTTGTTTTGGAAACTGTAGTTTCAAAAACATTCATTTGTGTTAAAATGTAATGGGTTTATTACTTCTATTTTTATTTTTAAATGAATTAATATTTAAATTTTTTCTTTGATTTAATTTCTAATATAATAATTATTGATAGATATCACTCACATTAACAAAAGCTTTGGGGGTCAATAATTTTTAGCAATATAAAGAGGTTCTGATATCAAAAAGTTTGTGAGCCATCTACTTACATGAGCATAACAACTGGTTTTAATTCTGATTATAACAGGTTTTAAATTTACCTGTATACATTAAAGCACAGTTTTGTAGTCCTCTGTTAATAGATTTAGGGATTGACAAAATAGAGATGAAGAGATGGATTTCATGAGACAAATCCTATTTTCTATTCTAGGCAAAAATTAAAACACAATTTTTCCTTTCAAACTTCTATTCAATTGTATTGAAACTGAAATTTAATATAATTCGATGTAAAACTGAACGTACTTTAATTTGCTCAGTTGTGTTCCTGGCAGGCTGTGTGAAAGGTACTTTCTCAATTTAAATGAGAGCATGAGTTCTTGTTATTTTTGACAACTCAGTGTATAAAGAAATGGCTAAATGCTTGTTTTGAAAATCTCTAGAAATCAATTGTATTTAATGTCTTTTTCGCTGATTCCTCTAAGCTGAGCAAGTGACCTGTAGTTTGTTAATCATTGTGTTTTGAAAAACCTGGAAACTGTCCTGTCATTCTGTTTCATTAGAAAAACTTAGAGGCCTTTTGATTTTGTTACAACATGGGTGGTAGATACTAAATACAGATGTTTGACTTAAAACTCTACTTTTCCTTCATATACCAGGTAACTACATTCACAGCATATTTTTTGTTTCTCCAAAAGACTAGTAGCTATCAGCCATGTACTGAGTAATATTAGAATGTTCTGTAACCATAATTGTCTCTAATAGGAGTCTTAATTTCAAAAACTCCCAACTTTTATTTCTTTTAATCTAATTGGAACATAATTTTAATAGGTAAAGCTTTCTAAAATTAAAAGCAAGTTTTACTATTACACATTACAGACATTAAAAATTGTTTGAGGGAATTCCCTGGTGGTGCAGTGGTTAGGACTCTGCACTTCCACTGCCAGGGGCCTGGGTTCGATCCCTGGTCTTGGTGAACTAAGATCCCACAAGCCTGCGGTGCAGCCAAAACTAACTAAATGAATTAAAATTGTTTGTGTGGAAGCAAAGCACTTCTTAATACTTTTGTGGGACCTGGGGAGTGATCTTATTTATAATTAGTGGTAGTAAAGTATATTGTCTATATGTTAATAAGGAAGCATTGAGTTAGGTAGCTATTATGAAGTTGCATTATCTCAGGTACAAGGCATAGTTCTCTTCTCATTTTCTTGGCCTTAGCCCAAAATTTTACAGCATGTTCAATGAGTATATTTTGTCATTCTGCATCTCTAAAGAAAGTGCTTAACACTTAAAAGCTTTTATAGGAGTCTTTGTTGCTCAAGATCAGTGTCACGCATGCAATATTATTACTGGTTTTTAAGAAAGTAGTACAAATTATAGGAAGTTGCAGGTCTTGCTTGTTTTAACAACATAAAAAGATAAACAAATGGAGAAAAATGAATATTTGTCACATAGGGGGCCCAGACGGTACAAAGAAGGTAGTGGATTGATGTCCAGGACTGTGGTTATTAGTTTAATTTATTGGTATTTCTCAATAAGAGTACAGAGAACTGCCTCGAGTCCACAGGATGCTCTTCCCTGCTGAAGGAAGAGAAAAGGGATGGAAGAGCCTGTACCAGACTCCTGTCTCCTCAGTTTAACTCAACAAATGTATGAGCGTTTACTATTTTCATGTTGCTGTACTGTAATGCTATAGATACCATGTTAGAAATTGATCCTGCTCTCTAAGGAGCTTACTTATGGTCTGAAGGGAGTGATAAGATAATGATATATGTTAATAGCTATAAGAGAGAAACAAAGTATAATTGTGAATCTTAAGAAGAATAGATGTAAATTACTAGAAGAGCTTGAGAGTTGGTGGGAGTGGAGGAAGACCAAAAGAGTTGGTATGTGAGCTGGGTCTTAGAGGAAGAATGGGTAGAATTTCAATAGAGATAAAAAGGGAGGGCAGAGCCTCAGGAAATGCTGGTTCAAATCTATCTAAATTCCACAGGACACAGAGAAGATCTGCCATGTTAGAAATACTAATTTTTAATTTACAAGTAAACCTAACTTAATTGATTTACGCTACCCTGTGGTATTACATGGAAAGTGGAAAATGAGGTGTGTTCTTTGCTACTTGCCTCTGGATGGCACTGGACTTGAGCATGACTTTAGGTTTACTTTCAGTTTAAAGGATTAGCTAATGGTGTAGTTTAAGGGCTATCCTAGGCCCATATTTGTTCTTCTTTGTAGGTTTGTGTCACTATGTGGTTGTAGAGGGTACTTGTGGTCCTTTGTTTTTAGAAGTTTGCTATTTCATAGACAGGATGTAAATATGAAAACTTGCCTGCACTTTGAACAGGGTCACCCATGTGTTCTAATGAGTAAAATTTAAGGGATTTTGTTACTAGCCAAGGGGAAGCTCATTTAGAAACTCAAAGTTTAGAAACTTTGCTCTATGGATATTCATTTTTAATTCTTTTAGTGCTAGGATGAGGTCCATTTATCTTTGCGTACTTAATTGCATCTACTACAGCAACTACTGCTGATTTCTACTAGTAATAGTAGTACTCATGGCTACTGTTTCCAGAGTACTCAGTAGGTGAGTTTGTTTATCTTTAGGCACACAAGTTAATAAAACAAAATTTATCTAACTGTTCCTACCGAATGGCACACCAAGGTTTTTTGGTTTTTTAGTGAGAGTTGCTTAATTCATTTCCTGCAACTCATTTTTTGAAAACAGATGCTATTATTCAAATGGCCATTATGTAGAACTTTCAAAAATGGACCTTAAGTTTACCTGACACCATACACCATACTAAAGTTGAAATACTCCCAACCCACTAGCACCTGACAGCTTAGTAGGGGAATGAGGAGGTAGGGAAATTGATAAATGCAGTACTTTTAGTGGAAATGTTTTGAGATTTCAAGTTAAGAATCTTACTCAGTATGTGTTGTTGAAGAAGGCTGAAATTCATGTTATTAGTGACAAGATCTTTGCAGTGTTCATCAAGTGACTATACCCAGTGGTGGAGCTATTGCAGGAAGGGCTTGGTAGCCTTGGTTTTAATAGCTTGGTTAGAAGGGAACTGAAATCTCAGGATCTTGGTGACAGGATTCCCCACTTACGAAGGGGAATTTCAAGTGCTCTTAAGAGTGTCTGCAAATTTCTGCCACACCCTACATATGGGGCTGGGCTCCTGGTGCTCTTGGGGTCCCTTATACCACTCTAGCCCCAAGGAATAGAAGAGATGTTGTGTGATTTGCAAGATTCTTGCCCTTAATGCTATTGCTGTTTTTCTGCTTACCAGTCTTTTCTCACTAAATGACCTTAGATCTCAGTTAGTTATTATAATACATATCTTTATTGTATTGAAGGTCAATACATATTTTAACCTAGAGTAGAAGTCACAATTTTATTAAATAGTCTTTTAGGCCATTTTGGGATGGTGGGAAGTAATGTATATTCCAGGTAATGACAGACATTTAAATTTGAGTTTACTATAAAATTAAAAATCTATTACAATTAATCTAATTTAAACCCATCCTTTTCTCATTTAGGGATAGACAGTTTTTAGAATATCTCTGTGTTCTTTTCCATTTGCCCTTTCCTTCTGAAATATGTAATGTCATCAGTTTCTATAAACCCAGTCATTATTCCTGAGACTGTCTGCTAAGGAATAAAAAGACGACATCAGCATTATTTCATAGCATAGAGCCACCTACCCATCTCTGCCCTTTCTGCAGTGGTTTCTGCCAAAATGGAACATCTAAAAAGAATAGAAGGAGAGTCAACAACTGTAATTTACTGTTTGTATTGATAATTGCAGTTAGCTTTCTTCTGGTCACAATTAAAATTTTTATTTGGGGTATGTGTTTTATACTTAAGATATTTTGTCATTACAGTATGTTAAAAAATGATGAAGTTATTAAACTATCTTCTAAGGATACCTTTAAAAATCTTCAAAAATTGAGGGATTAGTATGTTAAGTGGAGCCAAATTTCTGTTTTGCCAGAATTTTTTATATGTTGAACACATTTTTGTAACCTCTTAGTGTCTGTATGTAAAGTTAATTATACACATTACTCTCAATATTATTGTCTCCCATAGATATAAATTCATAAGCAGCTTTTACATTTTAATGGATAGAATTTGTATGTTTTTTGCTTTTCCATTTTTAATGAAATAAACTAAAGAAGAGAAATGTAAAAATTAAATTGAATAATTTATTTTAAAGATATTTAGTAGCTTAAAATGCAGCAATTATTTCTCCTTAGCAGTTGAACTTTTAGGGACAAGTAATTTGCTGATTACCTCTAAAGTCTCATAATTTTAAGAATTCCTAACATCCATGTAATTTTCTAGTGGGATTAATTTATATAAAGTGATCTAGTAAATTGCCTAGCAGTTAAGTGTCAAAATAAGCAATTTTCTAAATATAATTCATCTTTATCCTTTTAGTGTTTTGTTTTCCAGAACATAATTACTTAATAGGCATAATTTCACCTGATGAATTTCAAGCATAACTTCTTTCAGCTATAATAACACATCTGAAAAAAGAAACTTCCCTTATGTAGCATTCTTGAGATCACAACCCTTGTAAAATAATCTCTTAGGACACATGGAACTGATACATAAAAAGTATCAGTTCATATTTTATAACTAGTTTTTTTCTTGATTAAAATTGTAGGATTTTATGGGAAAAAAAATTAAGCAAATACTGTGACTGCTGTCTAAGATATTTGAAGACAAATCACAATTAAATTTACTATTGTTTAAAATTTCTTAAAGATTTTATACCCCCTTTTATTTTTAACATGAGTCAACATTTTAGAGAATTTCCTTTCTTCTTTTTAACTTAGTGACTTGAAAGTTGTCATCAAATTAAGACTCTGAAGAATGGCATCTGCCAACTTTTCTGCCATCGTCGTTAATTTGTTGGTTTTATTGGTTTTGCAGTCTTACTATCCAAATAATTTTTATATTTCTATGAAGTTACCTTAATACTTGTTTATTCTGCTTATGTTCATTCCTGAATTTTTAACCATTTTGTATCTTTGCATCATCCAAGTAGCTGAAATCAAGACTAATCAATGCTATGGAGCAGTGCTGTACCATAGAACTTTTGGCAATGATAGAAAAATCCAGCTTTGTACCCACTAGCTACATGTAGCTATTATACACTTTAAATGTGGCTAGTGCAATCAAGACCCTTAGTTTTTAACTTCTATTTAATGTTAATCAACTTAAAGAGCCACATGTGACTAGTGGATACTGTAATGGAAAGTACAGTTTTAAAAAATCCAGGACTTGTTTTATTTTTTCACAGAAATGAAACAAGGTTTATGATTTCAAGGTCACTGTGTAAGATTCACTGGTATGATCAAAGTCACATATTCCCCAGGATAACATATTAGCTTTATACTTAAGAGAGGAAAACATGGCAATATTATTCCTCAAAATTAGTGTAGCTATGGGTTATTTTCACTTCTAATATAGAACAACCCTGGAATTCTTCTATTAAGAGTAGCATCTGGGCCTCCCTGGTGGCGCAGTGGTTGAGAGTCCGCCTGCCGATGCAGGGGATACGGG
>NW_006777671.1:1583695-1653110 GCF_000442215.2 Lipotes vexillifer
TCACCACAACTAGAGAAAGCCCATGTGCATCAACAAAGACCCAACACAGCCAAAAATAAATCCCAATGATTTGAAAAAAAAAAAAAAAAAAAGAGTAGCATCTGTTGAGAAAGTATATTACAGCTGTTCCAGTTTGGGGTGTTTTATTATGCTTTAGGGAAAATTGACAGAAGAAAAATTAAAAATGAGATATTATTTTGTCTTGTACTTTGCGAGTTTTTTACATTTTTATGTGTTATCTCCTCAAAAGCAAGGGCCTAGAATTGACATGATTCTCAGCTGTGATGGGAAAATATTTCTCAGCATGAGAGACACTCTTATGATTGAGATGGAGCTGGGGAAAGGGTAACTGAAAGATTTTGTGGGGAAAAGGCAATTATAGGATTTAGCAGCTGTTTGAATGCATATTCCTAGGATGGAGAGTCAAAGATGACTCTGTAAATCAGAGCCAGGGTTACTGGTGTTGTATGGTGATTTATAACTTATAGAGGAAAGTGAGGAACAACCTGTTTAGGGTAGGAGATTAGTCTGAAACATGTTGATTTTAAGGTTCCAAAATGCCCCAGCAGTTCAAAATGCCCCAGAGCCAGATGGAAGGGCAGAGCAGAGCTAGCTCTGAGCTCAATAGCAAAGATGCAGCAGTCAGTTGCAGGGCTTGCTTGTTTTTCACATCACATGCCCTTCTCTCTCCTTAATCTGCTCCACCCTCCTCCCCCCAATATAGTGAAGCTCAACAGTTCAGTAGAGTTTTGTTTGTATCAAGAAGATGGAAGCTATGGACGAGAACGCTCCCTTGAGAGAATGAATGTTAATGAAGGAAGTGCAAGGAATGTCTAGGAAGAGTGTAGAAATGTTCAAAGAAGTCAGTGTATTGGATGGTTCAGTGCTAGGAAAGCTGAGCTAGGGGAGAGTTGCCTAGCAAGAAGCAGATGTGAATTGTCCATGGAGGTGAGAAGGCCAGTGATTGCAGGGGTAGCATCTCAGCTGGGATCTGAAGAGTGTGGGCAGCTGTTGTTCAGTGGGTGTAAAGTTTCAGTTATGCCAGATGACAAAGTTCTGGACATCTGTTTTCAGTACTGTACTGTGCACTTAACTTGTTAGGAGGGTAGAGTTCATGTTATGTGTTCTTTTACCGTAATTTTTTAAAAGGGGAAAAAAAAAAAGTCCTTGATATCTTTTTGCAGACGGTAATATGTGCAGACATTGAGACGAAGATTCTCAGAACTGGCTGATTTTGTTGTTTTTTTGTTTTCTTTTCCTAAATTGTTTCTGTCTGGATTCACTCTCAATTCGGTTGAGAGGATTTCTGCAGTTACATTAAGATGCTTGGTTATGGGATTCAGTAGGTGTGACCATCAGACCAAAAACTCTGCAGAGCAGTCATTTAACATTTCAAAAAGGCATTAAAATGCCTGAAGATGTGATTAAAAGAAAATCAGATGTAGTTTCAAGCAGCATTTCTGTGATGGTGGAAGCTTCTGTGATGGAGATGCCTGCACAGGCCTGTACAGTAGGAGCCAGAGCCACGTGTGGCTGCTGGGCACTTGAAATGTGACCAGCATGATTAAGCAACTGGATTTTGAACTTTATTTAATTTTAATTAATTTAAATGTAGTCACATGTGGCTGATGGCTGCCACATAAGGCAACACAGGTCTGGAGACTTCAGAAAAGTGAATCAGGACATGAATAAAGTAGGAACCCAGTCCTTGGGCATTTTAGATTTGAAATAAAAGCTGAGGAAAGGTATTACAAGGTATTACAGGGGACCAGAACTCCACCTTATGGTTGTAAAGGGAATCTTTTGGATATGGTGCTATCCTATTTCTTTTGTGTTTTATCAACTTTAAAAACATACAGAAATAGAAAGTAGGTGGGGAATAAACTTTCAGGAAAATGAGTTTTAAGTAGAATTTACAAGCTGCCTTGATTGTTAAAAAAAAATTTTTTCACCTTCTTATAAATATGCAACACAGTCAACTGAGACAATAGTAGAGTCCTCACCAGAAAATATGCTTCTTTTACAGAAGCTGGAGGTAGGCTGATCCTTTCAATAGTGACGCCATTTTAAAAATATAACCAAAGAAGGATACATGCTGGTATAACTTTAAAATGTTAGTTTTCCCTTCTCTTCAGTGTATAAATATCTCTCTTAGGTGAGGCCACGTCATCTATCCCCTGGGCTATTGCACTAGCTTCCCAGCTAAGGTTTTGTTTTGTTCTGTTTTTTGTTTTAGGGTGTTTTTTTGTAGTTTTTTTGTTTTGTTTCGTTTTGTTTGTTTGTTTTGTTTTTCTTTTTGTTTTTTGTCTCTGGCCCAGGGACCACATCACTCCCAGAATTGTATTATTAAAAACATAGATCTGATCACAACTCTGCTTAAGGAATTTTACCTCAAATATGTATACAATTAAAAGTTTCAAACACATTTTTGAAGGCTGTTTTTCATTTTTGAAGTAAGTAGGTTAAGTGAACATTTTCTCAGCTGATGAAAATAGAACTGGTAAAACATTTCCATTAGCATATTGGTAGTATGCAACAAGAACTTTAAAGATTTATAACCTAAACCCTAGTAAATCCACATCTGGGAATCTTTCTAAAGAAACCATTTTAAATACCACAAAATGTGCCCCCAAGTCTCTTTATACAAAGATAGTCATCATAGCATTATTTATAATAGTGAAAACTATAGATAACTTTAATGGAAAATGACTAAGTAAATGATAATTAATAAAATGATGTCTTCCCATATCACTTTGTATATGCATCTGCTATGGACTATATCATATGATATAGTTAATGCATTTTTGCCAATCTACTCCTTTTTTGTGTCCCCACTGTGCCTAGCACATTGTGAATGCTCAGTGAATATTTGCTGAATAAATGAACAAATGAATGTTGACACAAATGAAATCGTGTCAGTTGCTTCTTATCAATTGGTTAAAATTAACACATGTTATATTCTTTTACGTGCAGTGGTGTGCAGTTCCATTTGTGATGAAACTGTATTTCAGATTTAATTCTCTGCTATTCCAGAAAATATTTTTGTAGGCAAAATAACTATTTCAGACATTTAAAGGTAAATTCAGTTGATAAATATATCAAGTAATGATTTTTATAAATAAATCATATTAGTAATAAATAATTCTTTCTCCAAAGTCCCCTTGTACACTTTTAGTTTATTTTTCTCTCCCTGTATCTTCTCTGAATTTTATGTATTTTTATGCACATAAATAAAAGCCTCCACTTATCTCTCTATTGATATTTTTCCCCTCAAACCTGTGATTTGTTCTCACAATCAGTTCCTCTGACTGCTTTGTTTATTTGAAATGATCAGTTGTCAAGGAAATTGCTTTTCACATACTAGCGCATTAGGCTATACTATATAGAGAGTATCCGAAATTTTATTTTCTATAATTTACTAAGGCTAGCAAAGGGAAGAAATCTGTTATTTTCTTTTAAATTATTTTTCCAGGTAAATTTAGATGATAGTTGATGCAGACAAGAAATACCAATATTAGAAATTCTAAATTATTCCTTTTTACATGGAATCTTCTAATCACTTCACCAGTAGATAGAGATCTATTTGTCATCACATCACAAATATAACCTAGATGCCTACTTCTTTCTGAAACATTAGCAGTTTGAGATGATCATTATTTAATATATTTATTTCAGTAGAACCCTGAAATTGTTGAAGACTGTGTGCCAGGCTCCCAAGGGCAGGGACCATATCTGTTTTCCTCACCCTATGTCTTCAGTCTATCACAGTATCTGATTAGGTTGTCAAAGAATTGTTGAATGTCTGACTGCTTCCTAATGAAGTAAGGGATTTAAATAACTGTTTTGTGTTTGGTAGGCTCTTGCATGGTAAGGAACAAAAAAAATTCAGGTTACCTTGTGGAGAAAAAAGAGGGAGGGGGAAGGGAGAGAAAGAAGAGATGATTGGGCTCTTCTCTTGTGAATCTGTAGAAACTCTAGTGGTTTTCCCATAGAGGCTGGTATCTATTGATGCCACTCTGCTGCTGCTTCATTGTTTTCTCTTTGCCTCTGCTTCTGAGAGCTATTTTGTGTCTCTTCTCTGTCATATTACATTACTTTCCTATAACTCTAGTACTCTAGAATCTTACTGGTCCAGCCAATTACCCTCAGCTCTGTCTGGGTAGAACGTTTTTCATCAAGGCACTCGTGGGCTGCAGATCAGCTTCTGTGTTGATTGGTCTAGTTGGCTGTGGCCAGGACACAAGGTCATGTGAAATAGTTATTGCCATCCTCAGATAGGAACCACCTAGAGCTGCTTCCTCATTTTAGCAGTTTCCTGAGGAGGGCTTGGTGGCAAGCTTAATATTAACACTCCTTTCCAGCAGACATCTGTTCCCATGTTCTTCAGTTTCCCAGTCTTTATAATATTTATAAACCATGGCATAGTCCCTATTTTTATGTAATGACTTTGGAGGGCTTCTATTTCAGAATCTTAGGCTATCACTTTTATTATAGAAAATTAAGTGGCCATTCCTCCTATCTCTTCTCCTGGTTAAAAAGGATTTCAAAGCCTGAGAGTTCTTCATCATGCCTACCGAGAAGGAAGTTAGTCCCTGATTGAATGGGGACACCAAAACGATTTAGCAAAAAATTTAAAAACTTAAAAAATTAAACACTCAGACATACCACTGGCAATCTAGCAGTTGTTAATACTAAATAGAATAGCAGTGGAACAATAAGCATTGCTATAGTCTCCATTTCTTATATTAAATTAACCTCTGCTTCTCCAAGGTTTACATTTTTCTTACTTAAAGCTTCAAAACTTTATATTAAATATGCTTATTCCTATTTTATTCAGAAAGAAGAACACAAGTCAGATCATTGCTTTGGGTAGTTGTATGTAATCCTTTTAGAATTTAACCTTTCCTTTAGCTTTCAAATTGAGGTCTAACAGTGTACTAGTATATTATTAGATATGATTTTATTATGGAGGTTGATGGTTTTCAGTCACGTCAAATATGGGCTAAAAAATCTATGGTGCTGTAGAGTGTTACTGAGGGAAATGACATTTGGGGAGCCTACTGTGTACCCAGCACTGTGGTAGGAGCTTGTCTGTCCCATTATCTTGTTCATGCAATGGCCATATGGGGTTTTTGTTGTTGTTGTTTGTGTTTTGCGGGGGGTGGGGTGCGGGGGAACCAAGACCTAACACTTACTCTGATTTTACATAATTCTATTTATTTATTCCATTTATTTTAGTACCTTAGCAGTCAATCTGCACCAATTTAACTTTACATAGAAAGTCATCATTAATACATAAAACTTTTCTTTTAAAAACAGGATAAAAGAATCAGAGTATCTCAACCCTTGACAAGAGGACCAAGTGCCTTTATTCCAGAGAAGGAAGTAAGTTGATGTCTTAACATACATAAAGTGTGACTTAAAAAATAGCTTAATTATGTCAAAGAATATCTCCATTTTTTTAACATGGAAGTAAACCTTTGTTTTGCTCTTATTTCTTATTTATATGTCAGAAAACCACAGAGGTATTTTCAACTTCACTTAAAAGACTGTGCATGTAATAATCTGCCTTCTTATTTTGGAGTTAGGTAGTACTGCAAAGTCAGAATAATATACATTTTACCATATTTGATTTCAAATATAACTTTTCTGAACAAAGCTGCTAACAATAATAAAACAATATTATTTTGAAGGTTTAAGGTTTTAAAATGGCTAGTGTTTCATGGCGATTATAGGTTACATAAATGTTAAGAAAAGACATTTTGAAATGAAAAAGTGAGTTTCCCAACTAAACCTGTTGAAGAAAACATGATATTATATCACTAGTAGTTAATCTTTTCATTTGGTTCTAAGTCTCTGGTGGGACAGAATGTCACAGAATCTCCACTCCAAGCTGCACCTTTGATGAGGGTGGGAAGTTCAGTTGGTAAATGTTGAAAGAAAGGATGTAAAATGACACAAAGGAGATTATAATCAATACAAGATTTGTGTACCTATTTAATGGGTATATATATCTATGAAAGGTCACAGCAGTGTTTAGGACCTGTAGATTCCTAGATGCCTCTAAGTTATACTCGGGCTAAGAAAAGTTTAAGGACCACTAAATGAGTTTTTCTCTGTTTCAAGGAGTTATTAATTCATATTAACTATGGTTATATATATTGATTTACTATTGGCTGCAAAGATATCATTTATCTTAAAGCACCAGCATTATTCCTTTATTGTTCAGAAATTAGTCAACACATATTTATAGAGTACCTATTATGTTTCAGGCAACGCTTAAAAGAAGGGATGAGTAGAATTTGAATAATAATACATGCCAGGCCATTGCCACAGTCAGCAATTCCATCATGTTCATTTGCCTTTTTAGTGACCTTACCATCTAATGAAACTCCAAAGTTAACAGTAATGTTTCAGGAGCTCAGTGACTGGCTGATCTAGGTGGTGACCATTCATTAGAGAAACTGCTGTGCTTGTCCTATTTCCCTCATAGAGCAGAGGGTTGCTCTTAGCAGAGTGATTGCCTCATATATATATAAAGACTTCCTGAAACACAACCATTTACACAGTATGTATTTGAAGACAATCTGGTTTGCAGAAGCAGCTGCTGTTTTCAGGATCTGTTGCATCATATGAATCTATTAATGTATTTTAGGCATCAGTTAAACAGAAGAATCTGCTGCTGGAAAATAAAACAAAAACAGCAAATATTCTGTCCCTAATTATATGTAGTTTATCTTAATCCTATCATATTTTTAACTATCATCTTGGTTCCCTGTAGTTGACAAAATGGGAGGAAATGGGCAAATGGAAATATATTCGGTTTTATAATGAGCCAAAGTGGAATTGCCTCTTTTTTACACCATTGTAATTAACATTTCCTCACAATTTATACTTTTCAAACATTACATTTCCTTTGGGATTAAATTTTCCTCAGTCAGTAGTGTCTTTGTATAATTTGTACTTATTTTCAGAAGAGACTGTGAAGCCAGCCCTGAAAAGTAAACAGAATTTCTTAAGAGCAGTGTGGATCTTTGGAAAGACCATGAGTCTGGACTTTAGAAGATTAGATTTTAGACTGGGCTCTGCTATTAAATAGCTGTATGAGTTGAATTTAATCTTGAGCCTGTTTCCTTATCTAAAATAAGGGACACATTCTTCTTAGGTCTAGAACTCTAATTCTAAAATACCAATAAATAATGAACCAATCTGAGAAATACACATCTGATGTGTATTAATTCCCACAGAGCAGGGTCCTTCTAAGCGGTGCTAATAAGCTCTTAACACCTTCGGAGCCAATTCTTGGTATGACGCCTGAGCTGTCATTGTTTATAAAACTATATGTAAATAATCTATTTTTGAGAAAGCTCTTTTGATTCTCTCCAATGCAGCATGTTCATTGTAATAATTTACCTTGTTTTTAGTAATTAATATGATAGGCTCAAAATAGGAATTCTAGTGTCCTTATTAAGTTTTCAATTAACACTTTCCTACAAATTATCATATTTTTCTTTGTCCCTAAAAAGACTGCAGAAAGCTTTTTTATGTTGAATAATGAAAAAAGCAAAGGATCAGTCTGAAAATACTTGTATTAAGATATAGTGATTAAGTATCTTCATAGGCTATTGAGATAAAACTGTAAATATATGTAATCGGATGCCAGCGCTTTTGCCTCCCCAATTTTGCCTTATGTGCCTGGCAAAGCAGATGGGAGCTTCTTTTCTCCAATTTCATAGCTGTGTGTATAATGTTTGATAATTTGACATTTGTTGTTTAATAAATTGTGGTCCCAGAGCCAAAAATGCATGGGCTTTCTTTTTCATTTCTGTTTCTAATATGAGCAACTACATAATTTCAGTGTCTGTTAATATAAAAAGAACATTCATTTGCTTCAATCGTGGCCTAATGTGTGTAAACCAAGGGTGTGTTTACAAAAATCATGATATTGTTTTGTTTCTTGATTGGAAGGTTGTCCAAGCAAACACAGTGGATGAACGTACTAACTTTCTTGTGGAAGAATACTCTACATCCGGTCGCCTGGACAACATCACCCAGGTCATGAGTCTGCACACGCAGTACCTGGAGTCCTTCCTGAGGAGCCAGTTCTACATGCTGCGCATGGACGGCCCCCTTCCTCTACCGCACCGGCACTACATCGCCATTATGGTGCGCTGTGTTCACGTGACATCATCCTCACTTGGTCCCTCTCCCTCCTAGTATTATATGTGTGTGCACAGCTAAGTATAATTAGGTAGAAATAAGAACTGAAAAAGACTGTGGACTTTTGGATCCCAAGTCCATTGGATACATTTTGAATGCTTTAAGCCACTTAATGTACTGAATGTTTCTCATTTAATTATTAGTAAAGTCATTTTCCATGTTTCATCTCTTATGATTAAAGATGCTTGTAGGGTCCAAAGTAATATCTCTAGTAGCCCACAAGTTTTGTTTTTGCTCCTGATAGCTTTGTTTTATTATTAATATAAAACTAGTTGTTTGTGCCATTTTAGTCATTCTTTACAAGATGAACATCACTAATTTGGCCAAATAAGAGGAAAGTATCAGCCAGCACCAAAGGAGGCTCTGGATAAGAGAAGAATTCCTAAGTGAACTCTAACACTTCTAAGTTGAGTAGTTGGTACAAACTAGTTAGCTAGTTAATGTTTGGTGGGGAGAATTATAAATTGGGATGATAGGCAGCAGGAGTAATAAGGATAGAAGCAGTGCTACAGTTGGACTATTGCTGGAGGAAAGAAGAAGACAAGATGCAAGTGCTATATATTTGGAGAGGTTAGTGGAACGGCTGGGCTGGCAGAGTGAGCAGAGCCAGCCAAGAGTTAGTTTTTATCCAGTTAAATTTGTTTATGCTCTCACTGAAGTTTTAAACAACAAAAAAGGGCTGCATCCTGTGTTTTATTAAATGATGAGCTTGACAAAGATTACTCAGCTTAAGGTTTTGATGACAGTAAGGTCGATATAAAGTATCAGCTTTATGTATTGATTCAAGAATCTATGACAGCATTGTGATGAAAGTTTTTGGAAGAGGATTTTGTAAGAAAAGAATTACTAGCTATAAAAATTAACTCTATCTCAGTGATTGGCTTAGTAATAGTAGAATAAGACCATACCATGAGTATTTTATCCACTAACTTTTTTCTTTGTGTTTCAGGCTGCAGCTAGACATCAGTGTTCTTACTTAATAAACATGCATGTGGATGAATTTTTAAAGACAGGAGGTATTGCTGAATGGTTGAATGGTTTGGAATATGTACCACAAAGACTGAAAAATCTTAATGAAATAAACAAGCTGTTAGCACACCGACCCTGGCTGATCACAAAAGAGCACATTCAGGTACTGAGTGTTTCTTTCGGGAAAAAAAAAAGTTTACTAACGATTCTCACTAAGAGTTAATTCTTTAGTTAAGTATTTTACTTAAGACTTAATTTTAAATACTTGCATATTAGGAACTTGAAAAATAAAAAATAGTGTATTAATATGTGTAGAAAAGATAAATTTAGAAAGTCAGTGGGTTTAATTTAAATGTAAATGAATATTTCTCTTCAAGTAATCAGTAATTAGCTTCTACTAGTGCTTTAGCGAGTAGCTATAAGAAAAGTTGATTCCTATTTTCAAGCAGTAGATAGAACAAAGAACATGCACTAGCAGGATAAGATACCTGGGTTCTAGTCTCTTAACTCTGTTACCCACAAGTTTGTGACCTTTAGTAAGTTTACTTCTGTGGGCCTTGGTAGTTCACCCTTCTATAAAATGAGGGACCTAGATTAAATGAGTTCTAAACTCTTTTCTAGTTCTAACATTTCCTAATTTAGAACTCTTTTCTAGTTCTAACATTTCAAAATTTTAAGATTTTGAAAAAGTGGTTTTGCAAATAAAAATGATTTGCCAGCTAGTGTGTGTATGCTTACATGCCTCTAGAAACTAGAACTTAGATAAGAGAGAGAACTGTGATTGACTGGAGCACTTGCCCTTCAAAAGGAGTGTCTTTGAAAGGCCTCCAGGGTGAGGTTGTTGTATAATATGCTTAGCACTGTTCTTGGCACTTGGTAACTATTCAATAAGTAGGAGTCATCATCTAAATCATTATCAGTAGAAGCCTTAGGTATTTAAAATCCCTGCTTCTAATGCACAGAAATGTCCTTGGTTTTGTTTTGTTTTGTTTTGTTTTTTCCTCATTTTGTTAGTTATTTACCCAGTTAAACCAAACTTAGCTTTTGTCAATATGCATACTCTCAGACTTTTATTATCTATTAGGGATTGTTTATAAAAATATGAACAAAGTTATAGCAATTTTAATGTGTAAGGGAATGGAGATGTAGTCCTGGGCTACAATATAGCCCATGCTTAATAATTAATAGAAGACAGTGGAGCCCCATGAACATTGCACTTTTCAAAAAGTTTGAAAAGCAGATAAAAATGTATGTATACTCGGATTATATAATACTACTTATAAAAATAAAAGAAGATATGTAAAAGTTACATTAGAGTGGTAGAATATGATTGATTTTCCCTTTTTTTCCCCTGAGCTTTTGGTATTAAATTTGTATGTAGTTGAATAATGGAGAGTAAGGCAAAAGCAGTTTTTTGGTTTTGGGTTTTAGCTGTGAAGTGAAACAAATAAAAGTTTTACATTTGTGGTGGGGTGGGGGGTGAAGGCACAGCAGGACATATCCCCACACATCCACACGCACTGAGAAAGAGACAGACAGACAGATAGACAGAGATGGATGGGAGAGGATCCCTGACAGATTAACAGCTGGAATTGGTATTGAAGGGATTACTGCTTTTAATGGCTTCACTTATGATTCCATCATTCATCTGGAGGATCCAGTAAAATAGCATATAAAAAAGTGCTTTGATATTCTTTATGTCCTTTCAAATGTGAGCTAGTATTCTACAGTTTCTCTCATCTGCTATAGGTTCTTCCGTCAGAGAAGATATCTAAAAGATAACTAAAAGTTAACTTACTGAATAAATTTTTATGTGATTTTTAAGGTAGAGTCTCTACCTTAAAACCTTAAAATGAATGATTTTGCTAGAGAATCTTTAAAGTCCCTTCCCTACTTAAAGTAGCTTCAGTGTTCTTGGATTCTCTAAAATACCTTATTAAAATAGCATAATATGTAAAAGTGCTTTGGAAGCAGAAGTTCCGTTGTATATATAAGGAATTTCAGAGAAGCCACGACGTACTTCTGCTGTTAGGTTTGATAGGTTTAATGTAACATTGTTTGAGCAAAGCTGTATCTTTAATATATGACACATTTTTAAAGGGAATTTTAAGTATTATAAATGGACATGTGAAATTTTATAGATTTTTCCATACTTTTAAAAATTGCTTTGTAGCACTGTATGATTTTCACTTTTACTCTGATTTGCTTTTTCATTTCAGAAACTTGTCAAAACTGGAGAAAATAATTGGTCTCTGCCCGAACTGGTACATGCCGTGGTCCTACTGGCACATTATCATGCTTTGGCAAGCTTTGTTTTTGGTAGTGGCATCAATCCAGAAAGAGATCCAGAAATCTCCAATGGATTCAGGCTAATATCAGTCAACAATTTCTGTGTGTGTGATCTCGCTAATGACAACAACATAGAGAATGCATCTCTAACAGGCAGCAACTTTGGGGTTAGTTTTCTTAACTGTTTTCTTTACTACTTTGCCTTTTAACTTGCTACGTTAAAAATATCTAGAGAGGGCTTCCCTTCCCTGGTGGCGCAGTGGTTGAGAGTCCACCTGCCGATGCAGGGGACACGGGTTCGTGCCCCAGTCCAGGAAGATCCCACGTGCCGCGGAGCGGCTGGGCCCGTGAGCCATGGCCGCTGAGCCTGCGTGTCTGGAGCCTGTGCTCCGCAATGGGAGAGGCCACAACAGTGAGAGGCCCACGTACCGCAAAAAAAAAAAAGAAAAGAAAAAATCTAGTGAATTTATCTGATTAAACAGGATATTATGTACTTGAAATATTTCGTATAATTTTTATTACTGTAAAAATTTAACCTGTACCTGAAGTTCTGAATTGTCTTAAGGAAGCTTTTAAAGCAAATAGATTACAAATCATATTACAAATCGTAAGGCTGCCTCAATTTTCAAAATAAGTGATAATGTAATTTAATATATACCAAATTCTAGAATTCTAGATTAAATAAATCCATTCATATAAACTTTCTGTATTTATAGCTGAGGCAAAAACACTACACTTCTGAAAATGTTTAATTTTGTCATATGATTTTCTTTGGAGTTACTGGAAAACCCACTTAGGAACTTAATAACTCTGCTAGTGCCACTATGCATAAGGCGACATTGGGAGATGGAGACATTGACTGGAACAACTTTTAATATTAATAACACCCAATATTATCTTCTCTGGCTCCAGATCGTCGATTCTCTAAGTGAGCTAGAGGCCTTAATGGAAAGAATGAAAAGGCTTCAAGAAGAAAGGGAAGATGAAGAGGCATCTCAGGAAGAAATGACCACTCGCTTTGAGAAGGAGAAGAAAGAAAGTCTTTTTGTGGTCTCCGGAGATACTTTTCATTCATTTCCTCATTCAGGTGCTTTTTTATTTCACTGTCTTTGCCTTTTAGTTGTTCTTAGAACCCTGACAGACCACCTTCAGTATTTTCCATATGGATATGTCCAAACGGTTTTACTACCACGTTCCTTTCATTTAGTTCTCCTCTACCTGACCCTGATGCCACTGCTTCCCCTCTTATGTTGGCGTATCTTTGAATATATTTCAGATTCAGTTGCGAGGTACTTCAGTTTTGTAGTTCATATTCTATCCTGGATAAAATGTTTTTTCAGAGCAGACCAGTTGCTTGTAAGGTTAGATAGTAATATTTAATCCATCCTACTTTTGTAATTTTTTTTAATGATAAGTAAAATTCTGTTTCGACAGATGTAATTTGTAAGAAATATCTCTGCCTTTTTTGTGGGTGGGGAGTTATGTGGGAGGATTCTTCTCACACTGCCACTTTTTTCCAGATTAGTTCTAAAATTATACTGCACTTGCATTTGCATTTCTTTGGAGAAACCTTTGGAATTTTATAAAAATATATTATTTAGGTCATTTTCTTAGATTGAATTTGGAGGAATTCATTCTGTATTAAAAGCTAGGCTTCTTTGCTCAAGTCTTAAGAACACACTTTTTTCCTAATACTCTGAGAGACTTTGAAATAGGAGGGAAACTTTGCAATTATGACTAAAAGAGATATTGAACACCACATAGTAAATGTTATTAAAATAGCATAGACTCAATAGACTTTGAAAGCTTAAACCCTTCAAAGTCATCAATCTACATAACATTTATTTTTAGAGTTCCCTTGGTTTAAAAGAGGGCTTCAAAATGACTAGTCATAAAGCTAGTCAGTCTCATAAATCCTGAGGGTAATTGATTTGGCCATGACTTATTTGTTAAATATAGCGTTGACCAATAGCTCTCAGAAGTTTTACCAGGAAGAACAAGAACCCCTTTTATCATTTTCCCGATGATTTTTTTTTATGAAGGATTTTATCTACCAAACTGAGTATATTTAATAATAATTTCTCAGAGCTTCTAACCAGCAGGAAATGCCAAATATAAAGAAGCTTATTGTTTTGGTTATTGATTTACTATTCATACTACAAACATTTATTGTACCCTATGTAATCTCAGCAGGGTGGTAGGTACTAAGGTTTCCAGGCTAAATAAGGCATGATTCCTGCCCTCTGGGGGGGGGGGGCTCTCATTGCTATTGGGAGAGAAAGAAATAATTACAATACATGGCAGAATGTGAAGGGTATATGGACCCAGTCGTGGTGGGGGAGGAGTGTGGACAGAAGGGGTTCTAGAGGAGGACTTCCTCCAGCTGCTTGGCTCGAAGCTAAATCTTAGAGACTTGAGTGCAAGGGAGTCTGACAGTGACTGGGGGATGGGGAGTTGGTGGTGAACAGCATACCTGCCTGAGCCAAGGCACGGTGGTAAGGAAACAGGATGGTGGGTGCAGAAGCAAGTGGTTCTGCATTAGGACGTGTAACTCATGAGGTAGGTAATGTGAGGAGGAAGCTGATTAGGTAGGTAGAGGCCTTATCATGATGACCTTTCTAACCTTAAAGAGCAAG
Source organism: Lipotes vexillifer (assembly GCF_000442215.2). Taxonomy (NCBI): domain Eukaryota; kingdom Metazoa; phylum Chordata; class Mammalia; order Artiodactyla; family Lipotidae; genus Lipotes; species Lipotes vexillifer. The sequence goes on from NW_006777671.1 coordinate 1,597,810, forward strand.
TAACCTGCCCTATTTTGAACATGTTGGGTTGCGATGTCTCTAAAGCTTCCAGTCTGGAGACATCTAGTACAGTGCTTCTCAAACTTTAATGTGCACTTGAGTCACTGAGGAATCTTGTTGAAATGCAGATTTGTATTTGGTCCATCCGGGCCAGGACCTGAGAAGCCTCATTTCTATCACGTCTCCAAGTGATGCCCGTGCTGCTGGTCAGCAAACCACACTTGGAGCAGCAAGTGTTGATCAGGAGAGGGTTTTAAGCTCAAGATAAAGTTTTGGAAGTTATCAGCATATATTTGGGAGTTAAAATCAAAAACGTTGTTTATAAAAATCATCCAGGGAAAACAAATGGGACAAAGGAAAGTAATGAGCCTTCTAGGTAAACCAATATTTTAAAATGTAATTGTATTAAGGTTAATAATATCTATTCGCTTTTAGACATTAATTTTTGTGTGTATGTATGAAGAATTTTAATATACACCTCTTTATAACTGAAAGAGTAAGTAGACAAAAATCCAGAGAGTATTTAAACTTATTTAGCACACTTTTAGCTAATTGATATATATAGAACACTATATCCCAATCTGCAACATATAGCATTTTTTCAAGTGCACATAGAAAATTTCCCAATGTCAACCATATACTGTTAATAAAACAAATATCAACAAATTTTGAGATTAAAATTTCATGGAGCATAACTTTTGACTGTAATGGAAGTAAGCTAGAAATCAGTAACAAAAATAACTGGAAACTTCTCAAGTGTTTAGAAATTAAGCAGTATACTTCTAAATAGCACAGAGTGAAAGAAAAAGTTACAATGGTTAGAAAATACTTGGAGCTGAATAGCGGTGAAACATGGCATAGACATTAATTTTTTAAAGCTTCTCTAAGACCATTAGAGCTTAAAGGACATATAAATGTTTTATTTCTTTTAGGTTTCTTTTTTTAGTATTGAAAATATATTTTAGAATCCCAGTCTTTACCTTCTTGGACCCTTGAGCAAGGACTTCTAGTTTCTATAGTGAATTTTGACTAGCAAGTCTTAGACCCTAGCCAAAAATTATGTTCTGATTTTAACAGAAAAGGCTGCATCATTTATAAATTATTCAAGGAAATAAATTGTTTCATTATTAACTCTTCACCATTCCCAGTACTAAATTTGCTGGTCACACAAAGATAACAGAAAAATGACTCAGTATGTGGCTGAGTTACTTTTATAGACTTACTACGTTTTAAAATGGAAATAGAAATTTATTTTTCCCTATAACAAGCCTCTTGGTTTGATCAGTTTAGGTTCCATGCAGAGATTCTAAGAATAGTTTTTCAAACCTCTTGGAGAAAATAAATGTTTAAATTGTTCTACAAGGGGAGAATTCTGTAGCTTGATAACAGAGTTAACTAGCTTTTATTGTTTTCTTTTTTTCCAAGTTAGAATGGTGCTCCATTACTGTAACATAGTATTTTTTGTAGTATATTAGTAGCCACCTCAGAAGAATGCAGGTAATATGTAAAATAATATTTTGAGTCCAGAGTTTGAAATATTTGTTTAGATAGAATTAAGATTAGAGTTTTAGATTTGCCGATCAGACACATTTTTTTTTTAACTTAACTTCTTAAGGTAAATTTAGGGAAAAAATATTTGTAGTGTGAGAGAACTTTGTATATTTCCTTCTATGGACAAAATTGTCTAGAACACAGATCTTGACTGACTCCTAATTTGAAAATGAATAGATGGATATTATTTGTAGGATAAATTCTATCATATTTGGTTTTACTCTTTATTGTTTATTTTAAAATGTTTAAAGTTCCTGTGACAATTTAGAAATATATATGAGCAAAACAAAAGCTAAGAGCAAAGTCAAAGGAGCCAGCTGTGTAATAGTCAACTCCAGGATCAATGTCCGCCAAATTAGACCACCTGGCTGTACAGTGTGGGGGGGAAGATCACTTCAAGAGAGGAGCTATTTTATAGAACTTATTTATCAGTTCTATAAAATAAGTTTATTTTATAGAACTGGGAAATAAAATAAGTTTATAGAACGTATTTATCAGAGACTTACTCACTGGTCTTGGTTTAACCCGCAAGACTCCTAGTTTTCATAGCAGCTTCAGTGATTGCTACTACATTTTACATTTTTGGCTTCATTTATATTTATTATGTGATGAACTGAATTCAGGAAAGCATAACCTTGTCCATACATGTTAGGAGATAATGCAGTGAAGACACCATTTTTTAAGTGTTTCTATTTATCTGAACAGAGGCTGGAGCACAGGGAGACAGGGCAGTGGTTGTGGGGTTGGGTGGGAAGAAGCCTGAGCTTTCTCTTCAGAGAACTGCAAGTCACCTAAAAGCTTCAGATCAGTTTAAGTAGTTTAATGGTTACAAGTTTCCCACATCATCTTAAACTAACCCACACTGTATTCGTTACTGACACTCAGTACTGATAATGGTATTAGTAAATTACAGTTAGTTTTATTTCTTAAGTATATATTTATTTTCATATTATTTCTTAAGTATATATTTCTTTTCATATTAATGAAACAATGAAAAAATAGATATTAAGTACATAGCATAGTATCTGGTATATTGTAAGTACTCAACAAATGCTAGTTTCTTCTCTTTATGTGTAATAAGTTACGTAAGATTTTAATAAGCTGCTTCCTAGGTGGGGTAGCCTGGGCACTTGAGCTTTCCTGCCTATATTAAGCACCCTAATTAGTCCATGCCAAGGGAACTAAGGAGGTGTCAAAACTCATGAGAAAAGAATAGTTGCTAGGATTTTCATGAATAGCAAAGATTAAAGATAATTCAGGTACTACTAGTCTATTAGGTCTTTCAGATGAATTACTGTAATTGCACTTGTATTTTAAGCTTCTCAAGACTGTCCACTTGAGGAGTATAATTTTTATTATGTCACAAAATTGTTTCACTAACTACTTATTTAATATTTATTTATTTATTAAATGTTAAATTTATTTAATGTTAATTAAAACACTTATTAGGAAAATACTGTTCTTTATGTGGAAGAAACTAGTGTTTTATTTTGAAAAATATGTGTTCATTTTCTAGAGTAGAAGGTAGTAAATAAAGGTTGTTCATTCCCTTTTAGTGGTTGAAATCAGAAAAAGAGTAATTATAAAGACAGACTAACCTAGGAAAAAAAAATAAGTTAAAAAAGAATTATCTTTAAATCAAATTAACATGCATTGGGCATTTACAATTTTTCAGTGGTAAATTTTTAATATTATCAAGTATACAGAAGTCAACTGTCTTAAAATATCATTATAGTCTTCTGTCTTTCTGAATGCCATTTTGAAAATATTCTAATCACAGTCTCAGAAGCAGTCTTGTTTACTTCATATGTTGTATACCTTGTTGTTTTCATGTACACAGAAAAGCGCATGTATCTTAGGTGTAAAACTTAATGAACTTTACACACAAACTGATCCTTCCTGTTTAACTAGCACCCAAATCAACTAAGGGAATAATAGTGGTACCCAAAAGTCTACTTTCCTCCCTATTGTGAACGCTTACAAGTTCTCCCTGGATGCCTCTTTGTAAGCTAAAAATGAACTCTATTGAACTAATTTTCACTGTGAATACATCCAGATGAAACACCATCTAATTTTAATAAAATTCATCTTAACATTAAACTCAATTTTAAGTGGTCTTTCACCTTCATCCCTTCTCTTTCCCCACATCCTACTTCATCCCCTGGAGAGATCAAAAAATTTTTTAAGCTTTATATTCAAAGGCCTGCTATCTTCCTTTTCTAAATAAGTAAAACACATGTGTTGATCCTTGACTACTACTATTTAGATATTTAGTCAATTTTTTGCCTGGGTTACTACAGCTGAATGTTACGATTGCCAATATTTGGTAATGAAGTTGTATTCAAAACGTCAGCTAAAGATATTTTATGTGAATTTAAGCCATGTAGTCAATATTGTCACTTTGGAAAGCCATGGAAAAGCTAAGCGAAAAAGTGGAGGAAAATGAAGCTGATTCATTTGTTCTAACGCCGTATGGTTTCCTTAACACTAGGTTGTTCATTATTGTCCTTAGATTTTGAGGATGACATGATTATAACATCTGATGTCTCCCGATATATCGAAGACCCTGGTTTTGGGTATGAAGACTTTGCCAGACGAGGAGAGGAGCATTTGCCAACATTCCGAGCTCAGGTATGAGATGCCTTTAATTCAGAGAAACTGGAGAAGAGATACTGTCATTTTAATTGTGAAATGTTGAAATGTAAATAAATTGACTTCTAAATAAATTAATATTTTGATAGAATCTGTAAATATCTTTATTTAACCTAGTTTTCGGCCTTGTCTAATTTGATGTCCCAGTTGATGGATTATTATTTCAACATTAACTCCCTTAGAAGGCAAAAGGAAACTGCTTTATTCAGTTACTTGCATTATTACATGATAGTTGTATAATGTCCTTTTTTGGAGAGGGCAGGGAGGAAATCGAGTGCTATGTTCACATTTATAATAAAAAGGCATTTTGTAATAAGATCATATACACCAGTAGTTACGGCTTAAGGGCCACCCCCTCCCCAGCCCTAGAAAAGAGCCATAGTAATGATGTGGTTCATAAAAAGAGTATGAGTGTGAATAAAGACAGACTCCTCTGTGCTTGCTTCATATGATCTGCTAACCATCCGTGTCACTGAGTAGGTTTAGTCACATAGGAGTATTCCAAGGTCTTCTGGGGTCCTTCCAAATGACGGCATAGTTTGCATAGTACTTGACGACAGGAGGTAACCAGAGTTCATCACCAGTGTGCCAAACCCTGGACCCACCGAGGAAACAGCACAGCACTCCCATCTACAAACTGATGTGAAGCATTCTTGGTAAAGCTACAAACTTGGAATTAGTGAAAGAATTACGGACTTTGAAATATCTCCACTTACTTGCTTCAGTAGTTATACTTAAAAACATAGACGTTAAATGGAGGGTGACCATTTTGTAATTGGAGATACCTTTTATTATTTTAGGACTATACCTGGGAAAATCATGGGTTCTCCCTGGTGAACAGACTTTATTCTGACATTGGACATCTTCTTGATGAGAAGTTCCGCATGGTCTACAATCTCACCTATAACACTATGGCCACCCATGAGGATGTTGACACAACCATGCTGCGCAGAGCTTTATTTAACTACGTTCACTGTATGTTCGGAATCAGGTATGGTCATCATGGAGACAGTTTTATATGTTTCTAAGTGAAAATTCTGGCATGCATCTTACTTCTATCCCATTGAGGAGTATATGCTTCTGGGGAGAAAATATTACATGTGGACTTCTGATTTTTAAAAATTAATTCTGTCTTATAGAAAAGCATTTTCTTTGTTTAACTCTTACGAACCTTAACATGCATATATAACTATCGTGGTTAGAATCTACTAAGGAGGGAAAAGAATATCAGTAATCATTGGGGATAGGAGAGAATCACTCAATTTGAGAAACCTTACTGGACGAACTGGACATTTAAAAATGTATATATTATGTCCCTTTAGATGGCAGTAAGAAGTGCTGGTTGGTTGGTTGCTTGGTTGGTTAGTTTTTGGAGGAATGGTAATTAAGGTATAAATAAAACTAGGGTAGAGTCCTCCCTCATAAAGCTCACATAAGCTCACATAAGAACACTGAAACGAAACTGTAAGTCAATATAAATTAGTGGTCTCTAAATTTAGAAAATTAGAATTGAGAGGACAGGGAGTCAATGAGTGAATGAGACTGAATGGCCTAATCAAGAAAGCTCTTTCGGAGAACATCCTTTTTGAGCTGGGTTTTGAAGACTTTTATGGAGAGGGATTTGCAGAAAGAGAAAATCCCCTTCAGTCGACTGAATGAATACATTCAGTTGACTGAGGAAAATCCTCATTCAGTCAACTGAATGGATACATTCAGTTGACTCTATACTATATCCTTTCTGATATAGTATCAGAAAGGCTTTATGGAATGGAATTAAAATTCAATTTGTTAAGCAACGTGGTTTCTATAACTTTTTAAAAGATCCCAAATTTCCTGAAAAATCAACTAATAATGAAATAGTCCACCCAAAGGACACTATTACAATGGTAAATAATAAATCTGCTATTTGCCCATTTACCATTCTAGAAAGAATCATCACACTTTAAAATGGATATTATGCCAACCTAATTAAGAAAAATAAACACTAATAGATTTTAATTCAGTTGTAATAAATATTTATTATGCTCAAGACAATAAATAACAAATATTACGGTGATTATTTTTCTCTGTTGGATGCTACTAAATAAAGTTTATATAAAATCCTGGAGGCTTTTTTTTTTTTAAACTAAGCATTATGTTTGGGTTAGAAAGTAACAGAAAATATAGAAGAGAAATCCCACAAGCTCCCACTACTACATTTACCCTTGTATCTACCTCTGTGCCTGTTTGCTCTTTCTTCTCTCATATTATGGATGAACTGTCTATACTCCTGTGCTCTTAGGCATAGAATCCCATCTCCTCTCATCTTCAAAAGATCCCTGTTCTAGCAATTCTCCCTTCTCCCTCCTGCATAATCAACTTTACTCTCTTAATCAGATCTTTCCCATCAGTATATAAACATGCTATTATTTCTCTCATCATCTCAAAAAAAAAAATCCTTTCTTCATCCTTCTATTCCCTCTGGCTATTGCCTCATGTTTCTGCTCCCATGCACAGCAAATCTCTTTGAAAAAGCTTTGTATGTCTACTGTCACCATTTTCTCATCTCCCATTCTCTTGTGAACCGACTGCAGTATCAGGCTTTTACTCCTGTTATGTCAACAAAGCTGCTCTTACTGAGGTTGTCCGTGACCTCTGCATAGCTCCTTGCCATGGTCAGTTCTCAGTAGCATCTTCTTTGACTAGTTAGTAGCACTGGACGCAATTGATTATCCTCTCTTCCTTGAAATGGGAAGCCCTAGACTCCTGCCTTAGGGCTCAAATGTCAGCATGTCGGAGAAGCCTTCCTGCCCGCTCTGTCTAAAATCACAATTCCCCTCCCAGCCTCCAGTTGCATTTTATCTCCATAGCAGTTATCACTGTCTGATACATTGTATGGTTTTCTTTTTCATTTCTTTCTTTTTTCTCCAGTAGAATTTAAATTCCACGGGTCCAGTGATTTTTGTCTATTTTGTTCATCTGTGTATCACCAGTGCCTAGGGGAGTAACATGGCACATAATAGACACTCAGTAACTATTTGTTAGGTGAATTAACGAATGAGCTTTTGGTATTTAATTACTAGATAATTATTGTGTCTCGGTATAATTTTAGAAATCAGAAATTTTGATTCTGTCATTCTAAAGCTTGTTGTCATATTGCTTATAGGTATGATGACTATGATTATGGAGAAGTTAATCAATTACTTGAACGAAGCCTGAAGGTTTACATTAAGACAGTGACCTGCTATCCTGAGAGGACTACCAAGCGCATGTATGATAGTTACTGGCGTCAGTTCAAACACTCAGAAAAGGTGTGTTTCATGACTAAACCTTTTACCGAGGACAAATATTCAATATAAGAAGTAATGATTATGAAAAAATTATACATGAAAATATTAATAAATTACCTCCATCAAAGAAATGGAAGTGGCATCATCTGGCCATCTGTTTTTCTTTCAGTGATTTTAAATTAGGGTTTATTGAGTATTAATTAAATTTTGGTTCTGTGTTTGGTCCAGTGTGCTGTATAAAGTAAAAGTTTAGCACTGACCTTTGAAAGATTGGATCTGAATATTGATATTTTACAAGTACATTTGGGAAACTGTCCACCATCCTACTAGTAAAAATCAAACCTTCAGAGATGTTGTGTGAGCTATAATTGTATATTATTGTATGCCCAGAAGGCATATCCATTTAGAGATTCTTTCACTCTAGCCATTACAGTTAACCTCTTAGAACAAGGGTTTCTCACTCCAATTTGGTAATTTGGTATTTTGACAATATAATGGATTTGGATCTTTAAGCCAAATATGTTATTATATGAGGACATTTCTTTGGATTGAAATATATAGGAATCCTTATTTAAGACCTAATAAATGTTAAGGATCTTTACCAATATACTAGTACAGTATAAGTATGGCTATAAATCCTAGGTCTTTGACCTTCAAGGCCACGAATCTTCCATTTATATCACAGTTTCTAAGCTTGAGAGTAAGAAAACCTTTTTAGGGTCCTAATATTCACTCAATAACCATCTGACTTTGATAAAGAATGTTATGACCTCAATCCCTGGCAGACTTTCTTGAAGTCTTAGAGCCGATCACACATCATATAAATACCCATTTGCCTCCAGCATCTCTCTGAGATGGATCGCTATGCTCTGCTTATATGTTTGCATTAGATTTTCTCCCTTTACTAGGTGGTATCTAGAAATTCTCCTTACTCATCAACAAAATAGATCCAACAATACATCTAACCCATAGAAAGATATCAAAATAATCTAAATATATCACAACATATTTCTTTGCAAAAATTTTGAAAATATGTGGGTATATAATTTAACCTATCGGATGAGCTGTATCCCCCCCCAAAAAAGTTAGGTGCTTGTTCACAGCTGTATCTGAAAGACTCTAGGCAAGCTATGCATATCTGAGTACCAGACACTAATTCTAAACTGCTTTAAACTTCACATTTTCACTTTAATATCTCCCAAGTACAGGCATACCTCAAAGATATTATGGGTTTGGTTCCAGACCACTGCACTAAAGTGAATATCACAATAAAGGGAGTCACATGAATTTTTGATTTCCCGGTGCATATAAAAGTTATGTTTACACTATATTGTAGTCTATTAAGTGTATAATAGCATTATGTCTTAAAAAACAGTGTACATACCTTAATTAAAAAAATACTTTATCACTAAAAAGTGCTAACCATCATTTGAACCTTCAGTGAGTCATAATCTTTTTGCTGGTGGAGGGTTTGAAATGTGAGGATTCCCAAACGTGACACAGAGACACAAAGTGAGCAAACGCTGTTGGAAAAATGATGCCGATAGACTTGCTTGACGGAGGGTTGCCACAAACCTTCAGTTTGTAAAAAACACAGTACCTGTAAAGTGCCATAAAGCAAAGCATGATAAAACGAGGTATGCCTGTAAATAGTAAGAAATGTTTTTAAAAGCTTTCCAAGGAATAAGCATAGGCTATAAGAAATGTGGGGCTGAGTTTTTAGCCATATAAAATTTTACAACTGGAAGAAAGTATAATTTGTAGGAAAATTGTGATTTGTAAAAATTAGTTTTATTTTATAACCCAAAAGATTGACTGGCTTTACATAACACCGATCCTAACAAAATTATTGGACTTTTTAAGACTTTAGGGGTCATTTTTACTGCTCACTTTTTTTTTATAAACACAGTTTTCTTATGAGTATTACATCATGTACACGCATAAATATGCCCGGGCTTGTGTGTTTGTATATGTGTCTGTAATACCCATGTAAAACATTTGTGAATGTCTGATATATGAAAAAAGAAATTAAAGTTTTTTCAGTTGTTTATGATGGTCACTAAGTTGGTAACACTTTCATTTCTAGGTTCACGTAAATTTACTTCTAATGGAAGCACGGATGCAAGCTGAGCTGCTCTATGCTCTTCGTGCCATAACTCGGCATTTGACCTGAAGCATCATCCAGGGAAAATGTCATATATGTGTAAAGACCTTTTCACATAGGATATACATCAGAAGCTGTTTGTGATGTAGCATCAAACATTATTCAATTCTCTAGTGTCAAAGTTTTAGCCGTTTTTTTGGGGGCGGCTGTAATGTGCAATGATGTACTTTCTTTTTCTTGATGCTTAACATGACTAACAATTGCAAAAATAATACTGAGGAGCACTACTTGGCATTGTTTATAGTTGGGTTTTTGGATACTGATCATAAATCATGAACCTGGTTTGTTAATGCTTAACTTCAGTGCTTTGGGGTTTGTGTGTATGTGTATTTTTGTTCTTTCCTTTTTTTTTTTTTTTTTTTTTTAAATATGGAAAAGCGTTTGTTAATGCTTAACTTCAGTGCTTTGGGGTTTGTGTGTATGTGTTTTTTTGTTTTTTCCTTTTTTTTTTTTTTTTTTCTTTTTAAATATGAAAGCGCTTACAATCTGCTCAAGCAATTGTTTTTCAGATATTGGAATTCAGCAATGAATGACCTCCTCTGGCCATTCTAGAATTTTAATGTTGTGTCCTAAATCTGGTGGAGGAGAAGCATGCGCTGTTGAACTAAGCTGCTCACAGGACACTCATCTGTGTCCCCAGGAGATTATTTGTCAGGCACTGTTTATTTTTTTTTGTTTGTTTATTTGTTTATTTTTTTACTGCTATTGGCGATAACATGAAATGTGATACAGCCATTGTCCATAATTTAATGTGAAATTGACCATGATGAATTCTATAGCATGCTACTGAAATGCCAAATTCAGCTAGTTTCTTTCTCTTCTGAAACAGAAGTTTCCGTTTTCCATATCAGATGTATATATTAAAGGTGGAATTATGCACAATCCTTTCTATCACTGACAGTAATCCTCAGTCAACAGAAATAATCAGTGCTTGCAGGGCTACTTACGGTTCATTTAGTTGGCACATATAAACATGTACCCACATAAGACTGACCAAAAATTTTCTTTGCACGTTTTTCTTTTCTCATAGTGTTTTCTATATTGCAGTAAGCAGAGGAAGGTTAATATACCTATATTTTTTCCTGTTAGCCTTTTAGAACTTATTTTCCATGGTTTTTCTTATGATAGGTTAAACAGTTTATTATTCAAAGGTAAAAATTGTGTTTCTATGCATTAATGTGATTGAACGACAACAACAAAAGAGTGCAATATGTTAAAAAAAATACTCAACAGACTTTCCCCCTATTATGTCACTGCAGAAGTGTCCTTTTAACACAGAGCCATAAAGAAATTTGGTTCAGATTTCTTTATCGCCCAAGGCTTTTGCCTTCCTGGGGTTGAACAATGTTCCTTTCATAATGCCAAAGCATCCCCTTCCCCAGAAAAATCTCTTTGGACAACTGGTTAAAAAAAAGATCTCAAGTCTTAAGGGAAGAAAAAGCATCCCAGAAGTCACATTTTTGCATTGGTTTATGTTGCTTGATTAGATTATCTTCACAGAGCACAACATTATGTGTTTATAGCTTTAATTTATATTATGTTAATGAACCAGTGAAGTGCCTAAAGAGATGCTTACAGCTATCCAGTAGGACACAACTGCACTGCTTAAACACTTTTTGGTTAACTAAGGGTGACTTGAATTTTACACAAACATGCTAATTGTTTTAAAACAGATCCATTTTTTCATAGTGAATAAGATAGTTAAAATTTTCCGTTAGAGTTCCCACAAAGATTTCATTTTAGACTTACTTGTTATCTAGGACTTACTTTTTTTCTCTCATGAAAGAATTGTGGACTAGTGTTCTGTTCAATCATTTTCCCCTTCCATTTATCATCCTTTTCTGGTACGATCCATTAGGTTGCTTTCTTTTAGGCTTTGTTCTAGATAAGAAAATAGAAAGATGACTATAAACCTATGAATATGAGATAATTCTGCATTTTTAGATTCCAGGATTTTGTTTGAAATCTTCCACGTGAGGAAAAAAATTGCTAATTTTTTTTAAGACAGGGTGGTTTTATTTAAAGAGATTATTCAAAGAACTCATGTCAGATCTAGTCTGTTCTGTTTATTGTGTATACCATATGTTGATTTTATGCCATATCACATTATATAGATATGTGTTAAATACGAAGGAAGTCTTTAGGGGAACGGCAAAATACGAATGACAACATGCACGTCCATTTGACTTCCCTAAGTTTAGAACTTTCAAGTTGAGGATATCCTTTACTCTTGACTTTTTTTTTTTTTAACTAGAATTCTTTCAGTTAATATCCCTATGTTTTTGTGCAGGTGACCTGTATTACAGGATAAAAAATGATTTTTATACATTGAAAAGGAGGAGAAATTCTCACAGAACACCATATGAGCTTTAGACCAAAAGGGGAAACAAGGTTTAAGTAACTAAAATGGCCACTTAGGTTTTGTTTTTTGTGTTCCCCCCAACCCCCGAAATGTAGGTAGTTGGAATTGGGTTATGGAAATATTAGTGCCTTTACTAGATCTCTTTCCTAGCAAGGTTTATTATTAGCTCAGCATCGATCTGTCTCATCACTAATCAGGAAAATCAGTTGACTTGGAACTATAAACAAAGACAAAACAATATATTTATGAACCTCACTGAATCAGCCTAGGAAAGTTGACTTGGAAGGTGCCAAAGCACCTGCCAAGATGCAGCACGCACAGCCTTCCAGGTTGTGAAATCCATCGTACAGCGAGTTTGCTGTGAACTTCAGCTAATGCAAACTTGAAATTCTGATGCGGTTTTCCAGGGTGGTATTTTTTCAGAGTATTGAATTTACTATGTAGTAATTTATAGTATAGCTTTTTATATTAAAATGTGATATTTTTAAAAGAGATATCTGGTTCAATTGGTGTATTGATGTGACTATGCGATCTGCTAACCCACCCCTTGGGCTCGCATTGTGCCAAACTGAGATGTGCAGGTGTGCGTGAGAAAAGCACACGTGAATGGGAAGTCTCTAACTCCGTTGCTTATTATTTTCAAAATAGTCTAATAATCCACTGATGTATCTGCTTGGTGGATAGCCGTTTACTTTTGAATTTCAGATTTTCCCACTTCCAGTTATAACTCTCAATTTCTCAGATCACCTTAGGAAAATCCAACTACTCTCCTCTCTGAAAGTAAATCTTGAACCCAATCCCTTGACTGCGGGAGTGGCCAGGCAGGTGCCTCCTTGGAGCCTTCTGATGAGGCTTCCTCAGATGGACTCGTGATAATTAGAGGAAAACAGGCTTTTGAGACGGGACAACTTATTATTTCTTCACCTTTTTGAGCTAAGGATACTATCTCAGCCTCAGGAAGAATCTTTGTCCCATTTGGGGTACTTTTTAAATAAAGAATGGCTAGTGTGGAATCTGGGGCATGGCCTTGGCCTGTAATCATGACTTTAAACTCAAATAATAGTGACAGAGCAACACAGGACTGTCTTAGAACAGAAAACTCGATGTCAGCTTTATATCAAAATCATATTTGAACCAGAGCCCCTATTTTAATTGTATTATAAAGTCCCTTAAATTGGGATTGACCTATATACACTAACTAATATGTATACAATAGATAACTAATGAGAACCTGCTGTATAGCACAGGGAACTCTACTTAATTTCGCTGTGCAGTGGAAACTAACACAACATTGTGAAACAAATATACCCCAATACAAAATAATTAATTAATTAAGTCCCTTAAAGATTTTAAATGCTTCTAAGAGCTAGTTAACATTATTCCTGAACAACCTTTTTTCCCACCTTATAGAGTTTTTAAATCCAAAATCTTAGATCTTTATGCCACAGCAAAATGAAATTATCAACGAACAATTAAAGATCTATACTTAAAAATAGTTCACCACTTCCATGCAGAGCGCACGCATATATGATGGTAAGATTCTTTTAAACACTAAGGACAATTCATGAGGGAAAAAGAAATTTCAGTGCATATTATAAAAATGATTTGCCCTGTGCTAGTAAAATGAGGTTTTTGTTTTGTTTTATGTTGTGTTTTAAAGACAATTCTAAATCATTCCTCTGGAAAGCAAGACCTTAAACTCTTCTCTTTATCTAAGGGGACTTTTCTTCTTTTATGCAAATAGACGGTCTTGCATGAAGCGAAAGTTATGCAACAATAATGTTATATAAATAGTAGAGGAAATTTGCTAACAGTATAATTCAACAGTAAACTGAAAGGTATATGGCTCCTCTATTCAGATCGAGTTTTAAGTTACCTAATTTTATAGTCAGAACCTATTCTAGGTGGCCATAATCATAAACCATGTTTCCCGATTATATCCCTCTGGAGACTGAGAATCAAATAATCTTTCCTTAAAATAGTACTGTAACATGAATGTATTCATCTCAGTCAACAGAACTTCAGTGCCCCCTGTATGTGGAACTTACTTCCATGCTAATTTGGCTTCGTTAGTAGTATCCGCTCAGGTGAGACCTAGAACAAAAATATCTGGGGTGAAATGGATCATAGAGGTAGAGGTACCTGTCAAGGCAGGAACCTGTGAGGAAGGAAGAGTCTTTCAAAGAACACATGGACCATAATTCTAAGAGCGTGGCTGCCGTCAGCATCACACACCTAATCTAAAGGAGCACTTCCTACTGTGGGAGCTTCTGCCTACATCCAGCCCGTCCTTTCCTGCCTGCTTTCTCTTCCTCCAAGTGCCTCGACCTCTACCACGCTCGCTCTCTTCCCCTCCCCTCAGGCCATCTTGGTCTGAGCGCCTTTTCACAATCCAAACGAAACATCACCAGCCCCCTGCTGATCGTCACCAGCATTTACTTTTCCCAGTTACTTCTTCTCCATCCATGAGGAATACGACTTGTCCCAACTCCCTGGAGATCCCTCTACCATCTAGCTATATTTTGGCTAACCTTTGCCCTGGACACCCTTCCAGATCTAATGCAGCACCACGTGTAATCTCGTCCATCCCATACTGTTCTACCCTTTCCCAGCTGCCAAAATATCTTGCTCTCCTCTACCTCATCCCCAAGGAGCCTGTAAACTCAGAGTATCCGACCTTTTCATGGATTCACTCTCCGTTGTTCAGTAATACTACTTCCATATTTTAAATAAATCATAGAAGATTTTTGCCTTCTATCAAAGTAGGAATCTTTATATTTATACATGATACAGAAATTGAACCATTTCTACCATGCAGAATTTAGCATTTAGCAGGAGTTTAAAGTGATTGAATTGCCATCTTAACCTGGATCTGTATTTGGTTAGTCCAAGTTATTTGAATGTAAAGTGAAAATTCTCCAGCAATCCAGATTGATCTGTAACCTATCAATGGAACAGGAAGTTTCTGGCATACAAATGGGTGGTGTTTCAGACATTTGTTTTATTGGTGTCGTTTGGGCCTTGAAACACATTTCCAATAGAAGGATATATGATAAAGGATGTTTAGGTGGTCCCATTGGATCACAGAAGACCATTTGGTTTATAATATAGATAAAATACCATAAAATTGGCTACATAATGGTTTGATTAAGCTTCCCTAGGTTAGACTAAGCTTCTAACTCCTATTCCTACCCTATTCTCATGTGGGAAAGTGAGCTACGGGATGAAAAGGGAATGCACTGCCTTCGTAGTCCTTACAACCGTGGCTGCCCTTCCGGTATATCCAGACAGTATCATTAAGGAACAGGAAACACACAGAAGAGGAAGAAGCAGCAGTTCTTCCTCTCTGGCCAGTGCCTGCTCAGTGTGGTCCATAGATGAACACTGTCAGGCTTCTAACGTGGGGTGTGTTTATCTATAGACCTGAAGACAAACCCCCCTTGTTTGAAAGTACAGATTATTATGATCTACAGTGGTATTTGGATGGCCTTCCAGGCCCATTCATGAAGAACCCAACCTGATAACAGAGTCTAGTCAATTCCTTTAAGGGCCCAGAAATGAATAGATGCCTAGTTAAGAAATGAGACTTGAGTGATGGAGACTGAAAGGATGGTTTTTATTAAATCATATGTCATGAAGTGTTCATTCTAGCTTTAATTATGACTGCACCACCATGAAGTCCAGAGTTGAAAAAAGAAGGAATATGGGGGCGGCGGGCCGGGGGATGCCTATCTGATTCCTTTCAATGCTTGTGGAAATCTTTGAAATAATAAAATGCATACTATAAAATAGCCATTAGAACAAACACCCCATTTTACAGCTCATAGGACAGCATCAAATGTTAGTAAGTCTAAATATGATAAATGTAATTTTTGGTGTATAAATTTGCTAAAACAGTCTATTTTCTTGCACCCCTCAGTTTAACCTCTTAAAAATGAATGTATAATTTTAACAGAATATCAAAAGGAGAGACACTCTCTAGTCTTTAATGTTAAAATATTGTTTATGAATGTTGATTAGCTTAAGTATATGCATTATGACACTTACTGAATGGAACTGATTATACGTCTCTTTCGTGAGTTAGTCTTTACAGATTGTCAACTGACTCCCAAATATGATAAGGAAGGATCAAAAGGTAGGATAAAGGAAATGTGTCAGTTGGGTAGCCAAGAAATTTCCTTCGTAATGTTGAGACTGTTTTCTCCTTTCTGAATTTCACTGGTTCGCTAAAATAAAGGGTAAGCGTTAGATAGTACCCTTGTTCATCAAGGAAAGAAAGTCATCCCAACTCTATATCTACTGCAGATAATTTCCTTTACATCCATATATCTTCCCTGGAAAGAAAATGCAATTTTTCCCTTCCTCTTTCTCCTCACATTTACTCTTTTCAATCCGATAAGATAGACACAGAAAGCAAACCACAAGCCAGTTTGGCATCTTCTCCATGCTAATAGAATACTCACAGCCACATGCACAGTTGGAGCAAGGTTACAAAGAACCTTGTCAGCTCAACTTGGAACATGGCCTTGCTACTGGGATTAGCTCCTTCAAACATGAAAATAACTTTCCTGGTCATGGAAGAACTGGATGTATCCTTTAGCTTATGAAATAGGATTTGAACTTGAAATCTCTTTTATTTTTTTTTTTAACCTGATTTTGCAGAGCAGCTACATCATGAATGTATATATTAAGACTTTGTAGCTGAATTGCACATGAAATCAGATTGCCAACTTCTTATCTTTCAATTTTAGACATCATTTTATCCTTAAGTTGTGAGTGATATATGTAGCATGCTGTGAAACGTCTGTTATAGTTCTTTAATTCATCAGTATTAATACAGAATTATCTTTTGCGTTCCTTGGTACTTTTTATTCCATGTAATCAGAAGCTGTGATGTTTTGCCTTTGTAGTCCTGTGCTTTGTTACTGTAATTTTTTTTTTACGAAGCACGTGACTTTGGACTAACGTGAGGCGGATGACGTGATCTTTAAGACTGCTATGTATCTATCAGTCTCTTACTATATAAGGTTTTCAATTAGAATAAGCTTTTATCAGATAGATCATTGATGCAATTTAGGATTCACACAATTTTCAGTGTCAAATGGCAGTCTTACATTTATAGTTTCAATTCTGAAAATAGCAAACTTGCTAAACAGCCACTTTAAACTTGTTCTGGCAAATCAGACCCTGCTGTAGATATAGTCTAAGTTAGTTAACCATATAAGGCTTTTCAACTATTATGCCCTCCACATAAGTCAGCAGTTAAGAAGATTATAGAACCCATGAAAGCTTTTTGTATGTATAACTAGGTTTTATTTTTCTTATGTTGCTGATTCTATAGTTCTGACTAAAGCTGACCTGAATGGATCAGTTTTTGTGTAATATTCTAGTGCTTTAATGCCTCTTTTTTTTTTCTTTTTTTTTTTGGAGGGATGGGTAATATTATTTGAACAGATGCAGAAGGAACTGTTGGTGAGTCAAGGCAAACACATTTGAAATAAAGGAACTGTGTATTAACATGTTAACAATTCATAACTGCACTTTTTATGACATTTTGAAAATCTATTTATAGGTACAGAACAATGGGTTTTGTTAAACTGTATCACATTTATACTTGCAGAAATTTATTTCATTGTTATTAGTAGGAATTTTATTGGTTCAATAAAATTGGCAAAACTGAATACTGTTTGCTTTTATATATATATATTTAAATTAATATTGGAGTAGCATTCTTGCCTAGGTTTGTTTCTGCTTAAATTATTGGACATGCATTCTGAAAGACATCAGCATTGTAAGAGTCATTTTTTTCCCCCTTATTTCTTCCTGACCCAGTTTTCTTGTGATATTTCTTACAGTCACTTGATACTGCGTTAATGGAATACTGCAACAGTGTAAGTTGTGCAAAACGTACAGTTATTGTTACCTTTGAAAATGTCCATTGTGATCTCGGCAATAGGCAAATTAGTTTCACTATTGTCTCTTATTAACCAAAAATAGTAAGGTAGAATGAGGAAAGGGGCATTGAACCTGGGGTCAGAGCTTGAATTCAAAGCTCGTTTTTCACATTCTCCTAGCTTTGTGACCTTAAGGAATTTGATCTCTAGGAACATCGATTTCTGTCCCACAATCTGAGGGGGATAATGCCTTCTTGAGATGGTTGTTTGAGATTAGGTGAAGTGTAATAATGTATGTGAAATATGCAGTACAGTGATGACTCTGAGCGAATAAATGAGAAAGCCCAGGGAATACTCTTGTTGCTAATTGAAATAAAGAGTTAGGAAGGAGAATTTGGGGGAAGGGGGGTTTATACATGTGTAATGTGAGGTGACAGTAAGACTCCCAAGTAGAAATGTAAAATAGTCTTTGGGAAAGTTATAGAGGATGTGCAAAGCCTCTTGTGCAACAAGGTATTCCAAGGAGAGCCCTTTTTACTTCTCTTAGCTCGCTGATTACATAAAAATTCATAGCAAAGGCAGGAACTCTCCTTTTGTGCCATGTGTCCAGCTGTACTGGGAGATCAGCAAAAACCAGCTTCTTGCTGATTAGAGTCTGTCTTTTTCAATAATATGCAACCTCTGGGAGAGATAAAGGACAGGACACATCAGACCAAACTCAGCCAACAGCTAAGTTTCCACTTCTCCCCCAGTTCAAAATCCAGCTTTTTGACCCTAGCTCCCTAGGAATTGATTAATAACTTTGAGCCATTTTTAAAAGTAAAATGAAACTCCTTGTTTATGTGTGTATTTGATCTTTTCACATATATGATCTCATTTAATCCTCATAATAACTTTGTAAAGAAATGATGACATTTTACAGAAGAGGAACTGAGTCTTGAGAGCTTTGCCCAAGAGTTGGCACTTAGAATCAGCACAGTGGGAATCTGAACTCTGTCTTTCTGATGCCACTTTTGTTTTTTTGTTTGTTTGTTTGTTTGTTTTTGCGGTACGCGGGCCTCTCACTGTTGTGGCCTCTCCCGTTGCAGAGCACAGGCTCCGGACGCGCAGGCTCAGCGGCCATGGCTCACGGGCCCAGCCGCTCCGCGGGATGTGGGATCTTCCCGAACCGGGGCACGAACCCGTGTCCCCTGAATCGGCAGATGGACTCTCAACCACTGCGCCACCAGGGAAGCCCTGATGCCACTTTTATACTAAACTTCACTACCTTAATTCAGCCTGAGTTTCTTAGGTTAATGATATAAATGACTATGCTCTCAACAGGACATTTTAAATGAAAAATAAAAGGATAGTCCGTGCTCCAAACAAGAGGTTAGATAACTTACCTCTCTGGCTAACTTGCAACTTTTTTTAAATTTTAAAAAATAGATTTTTTTCCTCCAGCCCTGAATGGGCCTTACGATTTAAAAGACGCTCCCGGAGGGAGAGGTTCACAGACCAATATATAAAAGCAGGACTTTTCAATTTAAAGGCCAAAAGTCTCTCCAAAGAGAACAATAGACCCAGGAAAGCTTACAACCGTGTTACTTTTTTATTTTTAGGACCATTCTGCATGGTGGAAGTTACCAATGCAAAGTCATAGTTTCTAATGTATGTAATTTTCTTCTCCCATAATCTCACGTACTTGACATGTTTCAAAACACAGGTGGGCCCAAATCTTTCCATAGAACTCTTTTTTAAATATATAAACTTACTTACTTTATTTATTTTGGCTGTGCTGGGTCTTCGTTGCTATACACAGGCTTTCTCTAGCTTCAGTGAGCGGGGGCTACTCTTTGTTGCAGAGCACGGGCTCTAGGCACGCAGACTTCAGTAGTTGTGGCACGTGGGCTTCAGTAGTTGTGGCTCGTGGGCTCTAGAGCCCAGGCTCAGTAGTTGTGGCGCACGGGCTTCGTTGCTCCGTGGCATGTGGGATCTTCCCAGACCAGGGGTCGAACCCGTGTCCCCTGCGTTGGCAGGCGGATTCTTAACCACTGTGCCACCAGGGAAGTCCCTCTTCTTTTTTTTTTTTTTTTTTTTTTTTTTTTAAATTCATCCATAGAACTCTTTAAAAGCAATTTGGGACAAGAATTCTTAATACTCCCTCTTACACTGGCCTGCTTCTAAAATAAACATAAACAAACCCTTCATCTTCACATCAAGAGGAAACTCAGGAAGAGTCTCCTGGTTACAGTACTTTCACCGCCCACTGACTGTCTCCTTTATTTGCTGAGGCAGCAGTGCCAGCCACTCCACACACACCAGCTGCTTCACACACCAACCACTTTACCGTGGCCCATCGCTAACTCCCTCCTGCCCTGTGCTGTGGCCACCAGCTCCACTCAGGCTGGGGCCAGGTTTTCCCAGAGACAGTGGGAAAGCACCTCTTAGGTCTGGCTTCCTGCCCCGGGGCTGCTCTGAGTGCTTGTGGCAGGGTGCCAGATGGACCTGCCTCGACACTGATCATGCACAACCACAAGTGCAGGGAGTTAACAGTTAACCCCTGAGCAGTGACTAACTAGAGACAAGGGATGAGTGTTTCCTTCTTTCCATCTCCCAGGTTGCAGTTCAGAGACTCAGAGGGCCTGGTCTACTCTTTCCTCCTTTTCCTATTTCACTCCCCCGGTCCTCCACTTCGGCCACTCCATCTCAAAGAAACCTTGTTCTTGGGCCTTGCTTCCTGGAAGTCCACGCCAAGATAAAGCAGTGCAGTGCAGTGCTGGGGTTTATCAAGCAGGTCCTAGAATAAATTCAAATCTCAACTCCACCATTGGGAACTATCTGGACTTGAACAAACTACCTGATCTTGTGGTTCCTCCATTTCCTCATCTGTAAATACAGATAACAGTAATAACAAAGAAGACATAGCCCTTGTCGTTAAGAAGGGGGAAGTGTGGGTAAGAAGAGGGTAAAATAGGCAGCATCAGACAACATAGGAAAGAAGATAATAGCTTGTAATGTGGGGCCATAAAAATAGCCATCATTTATCAAGTTATCATGTGTCCTATCTAAATGTCAGGAACTTAAAATACATTATTTTATTATAACCCCCCCTGCAAGCAGGTATTATCCCCATTTTAGAGAGTTAAAAAGAATCTTCCTTCCGAGGTAATGAGCATTAAGCTAAAATACCTTTGTTCAGCTCACAGGAAACATCCTGACCAGGTCCACCTGTGAATGACTGCAGGGAGGAAGAAATTAACACATCTCCTCCGGAGGCTGATGGGAGCCAGGAGCCAGGACATGTTTGACTTTACTCCCTCCCCTTTTAGTATAAAAGGAGTCTGAATTCTAACTCAGGCAAGATGGTGCTTTAGGCCACGGGTCCACTGTCTTTTCGGTCTGCTGGCTTTCCGAATAAAGTCTTTATTCCTTGCCTCAACATCTCGTCTCTCAATTATTGGCCTGTTGTGCAGCGAGCAGTACAAGCTTAGACTCAGTAACCAGATGCCAAATAAAGAGGAGAGTCGTGCATTTTTGTCGGCTGTTAACAGTGATGGCTTTTAAAACAGTGAATATTGAAACAGGCACTTCTAGAATTGCTACGATTTGGACTTGCAGAGATTGAGGAACTACATATTTAGGCAAGGAGGTCGGAGGGAGCAAAAGCCTGCTGCAACATGCAGTGCACGTGTGCGGGACCTACATTAGAAGATGAATTTGGAAATTGTAATTTGGTCCGATGTGCAGGGTCTGAAAAGTCAGGCTAAAGGACTTGTATTTATTCATTTGGAAAAGGAGATGAAAGCCATTTTCAATGGGTCTTTAGCACAGAGATGGATGTGTCCCACTTTAAAACAATAGCATCTCCTTGGCAACAAGAGCCCAACTAGAATTTCAGGGCAGCATGGAAACAGGATCTGCAAGGTAACTGTGATGCCTTCTTTGGGACGTTTTCTGAATATCTTGAATAATTTCCTGAATACTTTTGCACATCCCCCTGGATGATGTACTCCAGGCCATGATTGGTAAAGCTTAACATACTCGAAGCAGACAGTTGCCATACAAGCCCTTACCTTCCCACCTATGCGCGCAGAGACTCTTTCGATGCCCAGGACCAGTGTGAGACCCTTCAGAACTTGGTGCCTTCTAGCTATGCAATACCTAAACAGATAAAGATTAAGTGATGGATGTGGTAGATTGTTTGTATAAATGGCACCATTTGATGTCCTCCCTGGACCCACACGCTTTGGAATGTGACTTTACAGCTTATCTTATTAAGAGGTAGGGTCTGTTTCTCCACCTCCTTGAATGTGGGCTCTTCCTGTGACCAAGTTGGCCAACAGCGTGGCAGAAGTGGCATTGTATAAGTAGCAGAGCTAGGCTTTAAGACCTTGCACGCTTCCACACTCTCTCAGAATTTGGGCACTCCTGGGCTAGCCTGCTGGAGGACGAGCCACTTGGAGCAAGCTGAATTGCCCCAGGGGTTCTGGCCAAGATGTGGGAAAGCCCAAGCAAGATCAGTCGAGTCATTTAGCCTGACTGCTAGCCTGACAACTGACTGCTGACTCAGGGGGGTGCCTCACCCAGCCCAGTTCAGATCAGCAGAATCACCCCGCCAACCCACAGACTCATGAATAGCATTGTATTGTGCACCATTGAGGTTTTATGGTTGTATGTTACACAGCATGGCTGTGGCAGTAGATAACTGATATAACATCAGTGCTGGAGGTGGTTAGCACTTCATCCACAGAGAAATTGGATTGGAAAAATTATTCTTATATCACAGTCTATGAAGGATAGCCTTGAGAATAGTTGTAGGGATTTTCAGTTATAATCTCCGAACTAGAGTCAGTGTCGTTGGTAACAACAATCAGCCCTTTGCTCATCCCTGTCCTCAGAATGTCCATCTTCGTGGGGTGAAATGTATCACATTCCTGTTAAGCTTGTTCTTAGGTCTTCATCCTCAATATTTTGGATCCAAAGTATGACTGTACTCATAACGGGGCTGGTGAGGTTAGGGCCAAAATACCCAAGCTTTAGAGCATAAGAGTCACTGAGGAACTTGTTAAAAATCCAGGTTCATGGAACCATCCCCATTAATTCTGATTTAATGAATATGGGCAGAGACCAGGAGTCTCCATTTTTTTTTTGAATTTTTGAATTTTATTTAATTTATTTTTTTATACAGCATGTTCTTATTAGTTATCTATTTTATACATATGAATCTCCATTTTTAAAAAGTATCTCTGGTAACTGGGGGTGGCACGGTCAGACTTTGAGGGGAAAATAGTTCAGGTTACAAGACGAGCTTTCCAGTTCTGAATGTAATAAAACTATAATATGGGGTCATGCAACCAGGTAATAATTGAAGTCTGTGAAAAGAAAAAAAGCAAACCAATCCACAGAAAGACAAGTGGGCACAGAAAGTCATCATGAATAAGGTACAAGGAAAATAAATATTTTTCTTGTGGCCTTTCACTAAAGTTTCCTGCGCTACTTGTTTCTACCTCAAGTGAAGTTTAGGCTAGATTAATAGCTCTCAATCATGTTGCACCTAGAATCACATGAGGACTTTAAAAACACGGATATCTGAGAACCCCACACCCACCCCGAGACTCTGGTGGACTTAGTCTGAGGTGCAAGCAAGACATCTAGTTTTGAAAAGCTCTCCTGGTGATTCCAACGTCCAGCACATTTTGAGAACCAGTGGACAAAATTAATAACACCTCCCACCAAGTAGATCTCTTCCTAACAGTGCAAAGAATCACAGCCCAATTTATGACCTCCGGGCAGAATGGAGAGAAGACAGCTGGGTTAGGCAGAGAAGAAAAGGAATTCTCATCTGCTTCTAAAATCATACTTCATGGCAGAGTCTTAGAAGTGCTGGGACAGTGAGCATGGAAACATACACCCAGTTCACATGACCCCAGGAAAAGAAGTCAAGTGCCGGCATTTGCTTGTGGGCAGAGCAAGTTTTGCATACTGAAGTCATTCTAGATGTCTCTGTCTCTGCTGTGTGTACACTTAAAAGTGTGGTATACAGGTTACATCAGGTCTTTGATAATTAACTCTCTCCCTCTAAATTTGTGGTAAGAATGCTTGTCTGGTATTTCAGATATTTCTTGAATGCACAGATCCTGTGTGACGTACAATAGTCCCATGAAAATAAGACTTAGGGGAATTCTTTAAAAACTAAATGGACTCTGGAAGATTACAAGTCTAAGCAATGGTTCTCAAACCTTCTCTCTGTGCATCGAAATCTACAGGGAAGCTTCTTAAAAACAGAGATTCCTGGAAACCACCCGAACTTACTAAATCAGAATGAGAGGTCAGGGGCCAATACAATTTCCCTTTTTACAAGCTCCCCACACAAATTTTTATGCACTCAGCACCACAAGAGTCTCCTTTTGAGAACCCTGTATCTTTGGGGACAGGCCCCCTTAGGGGGTTTTTACAGAGTTACACAGCCTTAAATCCACTTTGACTGTCTCCACCCTCTCTCCATGTTCAGTATATATACGACTGGGAAACCAAAGAAGGTTGCCATGTTATCAAAGCAGCAAATCAAAAGGCATCCAGAAGAAGCTGCATCAAAGATGGGTTCCCGGGCTTCCCTGGTGGCACAGTGGTTAAGAATCTGCCTGCTAATGCAGGGGACATGGGTTCGAGCCCTGGTCTGGGAGGATCCCACATGCCGCGGAGCAACTAGGCCCGTGAGCCACAACTACTGAGCCTGCGCGTCTGGAGCCTGTGCTCCACAGCAAGAGAGGCCGCGATAATGAGAGGCCCGCGCACCGCGATGAAGAGAGGCCCCCGCTCGCCGCAACTAGAGAAAGCCCTCGCACAGAAACGAAGACCCAACACAGCAAAAATAAATTAATTAATTAATAAACTCCTACCCCCAACAACTTCTTTAAAAACAAAAAAAAACTACATACGCCCTTTAAAAAAAAAAAAAGATGGGTTCCCCACTGTGAAAATGAGCTCCC
Source organism: Lipotes vexillifer (assembly GCF_000442215.2). NCBI lineage: Eukaryota > Metazoa > Chordata > Mammalia > Artiodactyla > Lipotidae > Lipotes > Lipotes vexillifer. Next base: position 1,622,673 of record NW_006777671.1, read on the forward strand.
CATTATAAACTTCGGTTACAAATGTCTACTGAAATGGAACTTCTCAGTCAAAAGGCAAAAACACTCTTAATGATCTTGATACACATTTCTGAATTGCTTCCCAGAAAGGTTGTGCCAGTTTACATCTTGCCAATGTGCATGAGATGCCCATCCCTATGGCCACAAGCACTTCAGACGAACTGTATCTCCTACATAAGTTTGCCCGCGCTGGCCTTGATGGGATAAGGTAGAAATACACTGTGCCTGGACCAAGGAGTCAGTGAGGGGCAAGGCTCAGACAGCCATGGGATTTCTGAGCCAGAGAGAAGGACTCTGACCCACTGATTGATTCTCTGTGGTTTTCAAGAGAAGTGTGGCTCTCAGCTCGGAGGGGCTGTGGGGGCCCCAGCTGCTTGGCAGAAGGTTGGGGGATGCTGCCTATGGAAGCAGCTCCTCTGGGCTGAGGCCGGGGCTGACTCCATGGAGAGGGCCCCCAGGTCAGGTAAGGGAGTGACTGAGAGGGTGGGAGGTCAACAGAGGCGGCGAGGTTGAAGGCTTCAGAAGACCCTGTCCTCTAATGACAAAGCCAAGTTATCCCTGTGTCCTCTCTCTCAGCTTCCTGGTGCTGCTATGGGACTCCCGGCTGCTTGGGGCTGTGCCTACCAGACTTCTCCTAAAGCAACATACCCATGTCTCTGAGGGGTAGACTCTAGCCAACTCCTTCCATAGAGCACTTTCTATGTAAAACAGTATTCTGTGCCTAGAACTTTTTTTACTCAGTTCTGGTGGGCCCCAAAGGATTTAGGAGTTGGCGATGTGCTCCCATATTCCAAAGTGAAATAATGGCTCATGAACTCAGGAGTAGCAAGAGAGGTCCTCCCACACCTGTTTGTGATCCTTAACCTCAACCCCACTCCTGGCTAAAAAAGCTGAGGTTGAAAAGGCAGGAGGAAATTTCTTTACAAAGAACTATGTTTGAGCTCCTCACAGAGACCATTCTGAGGCATTTATACACGTCTGGTGGGGTTTAAAGAACCCCATGGACAGTGTTCGCCTCCAGTCTAGAAGAAAGCACACAGGCTAGAATTACAACTCAAGTTGCCCAGGTTGGCATTTGGCAGGGGACAGTGCGTGAGCACTCTTAGAGCAGAGAAGACCTTGGAAGATAAGCTGGCTGGAGCCATCTTGAAGGGACACTGTCTAAGAGGGGGCCTGCCAGAGGAAGGTGGGATCACAAGAGGACACCCAGAGAGTGCATGTCTTGAATCAATCCCCGTGTTGTCAAGGCTGTCTCAAATTGTGTGTGTGGAGGAGGGAGGGATGACGTGATCGGATCTGCATTTCAAGAACATTCTGGCTGAAGCATGGAGAATGGAGGGGACCAGAGGAGCAGTAAGAAGGCATGTTAATAAGCCAGTCAGGTGAAAGGAGCAGGTAGCATGGACCAGGCGGGGGACTGCAGAGATGGTGAGAAGTAGATGGATCTAGGAGATGCAAAAGAGGTCAAAGTGATTGAATTGGGGGGAGGGTAAACAAGGAGGAGGCACCCACGACTCCTTGTTTCCTGGTTTGCCCATGTGGCTGCCTGATGGAGCCATGGACTCAGAGAACCCTGGAAAAGGGCCACGTTCCAGGGAAGAGACCATGCGTTCTGCCTCGGTCATGGGAATTCAGGTGACTTGAAGACACACAGACAAAATGTCAAGTAAGCAAATGGAAGCTTTGGGCAGGGGTGAGATGGCTTAGGAAAAAGAGTGAGACATGAAGGCATCCTAAGAGCCCACCTTGAGAAACTCAACAGTCAATCCCAGGACAAGGAGAACGCCGGGAAAAGAGGAAGAGAAGGAGCTGCCAGAGACCTGACCAAAACGCCATGTGCTGCACCTGTTCTCAACGCTGGCTGCACAACAGGGAATAAAATAGATGAGTTCCCTGCCCGCACAGAGTTTACAGTCAGGGGCAGCGGGGACAGGGAACAGTAAGCAAGAAAATCTTAACATTATAGAACTAGAAATTGGAATAAATGTTGTAAAGGGAAAGACAGGGAACAAGAGTGAATTGTGGGGCAGGGAAGGGTTCTCGGAGGAGGTGACATTTATGCAAATTAGCTCACCCACACAGGATGTGGGGCAGCTGTCCCGGGGCAAATGTCACCGGGATCCCTGGCGATTTCTTAAACCCTTGGCATTGGAGGCGCCAGTGCACAATGAAGAGGGAAGTGTTTGGAGAAGGGGAACTCCCTGGTGCCTGTTATCTGCTTCCCCCACTGGAGAATGTTCTTCCCTCTGCAGCTCCTTCCCTGCAGCTGCCAGGGGCCCAGTGACTAAGTGTCTTCAGCTAGTGAGTGTCTCCCCAAAGAATGGGAGAGGACCTGCAGAACTGACCCAGGACACAAACGCCCGGCCGTGAATGGGTGGGAGAGAAGCTGTCACAGCCCCTGGTCCAGTCGGAAGGTGTTTGGGCTCTCGTTCAAGGCCTGAGACCTGAAGACCTGGCTGGCACTGGCCACTAAGGGAGCCAAGTCCTTGTTCAAAGCCAAGTGCCCCAGAGGGTGTCAGGTACCACTCAGCCCTGCCAAGCAGTCTGCAAAGAAATGCTAACTGGGGTTGCCATGGTGATTTCTGTGCTACAGGCAAGCGGGTGGGGTTGGGGGGTGGGTGTCAGCTGGTGGTGCCTCTGGGGCCTGAGCCTTGGGAATACAGCCCAAGAGCTCCACCACCTGCCTGAAAGATACCCCGGCCTAAGGGTGCATTTATACACTCAAAGCCCCTGTCAGACTGCTCTATTGGATTTCTTTAATTGATTTCTTTCAAAGTAAACAGTATAGTATTATTTACATACAATCCCATTAACTAAGCAAATGGGAAGCCCTGTTTTAAGGCAGCCTCCTTAAGCACTGTGAGAAAGCGCGAAGCCACAGTGAAGAGCTTAGGCTCTGGGGTCAGACAGACGCAGGTTCAAAATTCAGCTCCACCACCTGCCGGCTCTGCTCCCTACCGGTTCAGTGACAGGCAAATTCCGAAACTTCCTTCCGCCTTCCTTTGGTTTTATAGGATGATGATGACAGAACCTTCTTTGCAGGGATGCTGTGAGAATTCAACGAGATGATATCTGTAAGGGACTTGATAATAATAGTAATGATAACAATGCTAACATTTATCGAACACTTCAAGTACATCGAACGTGGTCAAAGTGACTCACCTGAATGAATTAATGACCTACCTCATGGAACTAGAGTTTCTTAGGTTGAGATCCTGAAGATCCTTTCCCAATCTTAGCCTGACCCCACCTTTCTGGACTCCTTTTTTAATTTTACTCCCTCCCCAAGCCACACACAAGTCCTTGGCTACAGCTGCGCCGGCCTCTCTTCTCCTTTTCCAGCCGCTGCCTTCTCTCACGCCTCTGACCACGCTCCCCGCTCCCTGGGTTCACTCGGAGCCACCTTGGTCTACCAAACTCCTACTCATCTTTCAGGGTGCAATGCAAACGTCACCTGCTCTTTGAAGCCTCCCCCGCCGCATCCAGGCAGTCAGCTGCACCCTCCTCTGTGCTCCCACGCACTTCCTGCACACCTTCTGAATGATAATAATAAACACAAGTGCCAAGCACCGTGCTGAGGTCCTTTATTTTAGCTCATTCAATCCTCACAGGCACCCTATAACATAGGTTTGGTAATGAACCCCGTTTTAGGATGCAAAACTTAAGGCCCAGAGAAGCTAAGTAACTTGCCCAGTGCCACGTAGCCCATAAGCAGCAGAGGCAGGGCACAGGCCTTATGACTCCAGAGTCGGTGCTGGTAACCGCTGCACCAGACTGCTTCTCCCTGCCGCTGGGGGCCCAAGCCCACCTCCTCCAGCAGGTGGGGAGAGCCAGAGATTGTGCTGCATTCATTTCAGCAACCCTGCCATCCAGCATAGCAGGTGGCGCCCAGGCACATGCAAACTCCCCCTCCGCGCAACCCCACACGCACTAAACTAGACTATTTAAGGAGAAACCACTAATCCAGTAAACTCACCCATGTGTCCTGGTCTCTTTTTCTTTCTGCCCTTGATTAAGAAACTCAGCTCTGAGTCCTGTCCAAGGGGCCCAGTAGAGTCTCTTTGAAGTTGATGAATAATAAAGAGCTTGTTCAAGTTTATTGAATTAAAAACAAACAAACAAAAAACGGCTGTTTTTTTCCCCTGGGGAGAAGTCTGGAGCCTAATGATAAAATAGAGACATATTATTTGTCATAACACCTTTTCCCATTGAAAGGAAGGGAATCCATTTCTAAAGAAAAGAGTAATAACAGAATTCAAAAGGTAACCGGGGGCTTCCCTGGTGGCGCAGTGCTTGAGGGTCCGCCTGCCGATGCAGGAGACGCGGGGTCGTGCCCCGTTTCGGGAAGATCCCACATGCCGCGGAGCGGCTGGGCCCGTGAGCCATGGCCACTGAGCCTGCGCGTCCGGAGCCTGTGCTCCGCAAATGGGAGAGGCCACAACAGTGAGAGGCCCGCATAACGCAAGAAAAAAAAAAAAAGGTAACCGGGCTTCCAGAAGGGTCCCTCTCTGTCCGGGCAGCTCCCAGAGGCATCTGTGAGGCCAGAGGAAGTCTTAAACAGAGAGCTTGACAGGGCACCACTGGCCACGAAGCCATAGCAGCAGCCCAGGGCCCCCGGCCCAGCTCAGCACCTCTCAGCCAGCGCTAGCTGGGGAGGCCCGGAATAGCAATAAGGGGAGAATATTTGAAAAACCTTTGGAGTTAGCAAGACTGAAAAGTTGCCCAGACGGTGCTGGTCCCTTTGTTTGTTTGTTTGTTCCCCAAGTCTAGTGTCTAATTTGGGTGTTTCCAGGATTCTAGCCCTTTCCTCGTTGGAAGCAGATCCTGTCTGGGGCCAACCGGTCCTTTGCTCCAAGTCACCCGTGTTCCTCGGGACTTTTTCCCCCTTAGAAACAAAAGGTGGGGCTTTGTCAAGATTCAGTGGCATTCCTCTCAAAGCCCCAAAGCTGCCTTAGCTCAGCATGCACAAGATGAGGACTTTGAAGGTGCTATGGCTCATTTCCTAATAAAGCAGGCCAAGAAAGAACCAACATCTTTCAAATTCAGGTCCTAATCAGCTCTGTAAAAAATGGATTTTTAAGCCAAAGGCTTAAATTTGGACAAAAGCCTCAGATTTGAAAAATGCTTGAAACTAGAATTGGGAGGGGACGGGGGTGTGGTAAGGAAACATGGGAGTGGGGCAGCACTGTTACAGGGTTTTGCCTTCAGTCTGCAGTTACAAAGTTACGAGTTTGTACCTTCCTGGTCCCATTGCTAAGTATACCCTGAGCACATATTTGTACCAAAACTCAACACGGAAATCAGAGTTATATGTCACAGGGTTGCTGTCCTTGAGTGATTCACCATCCCACCAAGGACAGGAGACCAAAAATAAGCAAACATCTGCATATAATGGTCTTGGCACATGGTAAGGGTCTCTCAAAGTCACTTCCTGGCCTCCCTTCGGGCTGCTGGAGAGGAGAATGATGTGACCACTGGTGGTATCTCTGGGTGGAAAGGAGCACACTCTCACCTTGGAAAGAGAAAGTTCACTGTGGATCTGAGTGCCCAGCAGGACTGGTGAGGTGGGAAATGGCCAGGGGGCCCATGATGCGTGAGAATTGGCTGGTGGGGGGCAGGGGTGGGTGGGCAGGAGGAGGGTGGGAGTGGAGGGCAGAACTCTCGATCAGGGGTGCCGATGCCAGGTGCAGTGGTTGGGCCTCGCCCGAGTTTCACATAGGAGCCAGAATCTGACAGCTCTGTATGTGTTATGTGTGTATGTGCATATGTCTGTTTGCTTGCTTGCTTTTTGCTTGAATATTTTATTTAAAATACTTAATATGGGCTTCCCTGGTGGCACAGTGGTTGAGAGTCCGCCTGCCGATGCAGGGGACACAGGGTCGTGCCCCGGGCTGGGAAGAACCCACATGCCATGGAGTGGCTAAAAATACTTAATATGGGCTTCCCTGGTGGCACAGTGGTTGAGAGTCCGCCTGCCGATGCAGGGGACACAGGTTCGTGCCCCGGTCTGGGAAGATCCCACATGCTGCGGAGCGGCTGGGCCCATGAGCCATGGCCGCTGAGCCTGCGTGTCCGGAGCCTGTGCTCCGCAATGGAAGAGGCCCGCATACCGCAAAAAAAATAAAAATAAAGGTAAATACTTAATACTATTATAATATTCTGAATTTGAATGTCTAGAGTGGGGGAATATTTGTTCTTCGATTTTCAATTTAGTTCCAGGCCCCGTTCCTATTACTCATCACTCAATTCATACATTTATGTCCCCTGCTCACACTCCACAGAAGCTTATGGCCTCAGCCCTATAGCTAACAGGGAAATTGGACATCTTCAGAATGACATAAATGGTTGTTCAGAACTGTCACTTGCATGTAGAGTTGCCAGATAAAATACAGGTGCTCAGTTAAATCTGAGTTTTAGATAAACAGAAACTTTTTTTGGGGGGGCCATGCCATGTGGCATGTGGGATCTTAGTTCCCCAACCAGGGATTGAACCTGCACCCCCTGCGTTGGAAGCACGGAGTCTTAGCCACTGGATGGCCAGGGAAGTCCCCTAGATAAATGGAAACATTTTAATATGTCCATACAATAAAAATTATTCATTTTTTCTAAATTTCCAATTTAACTGAACATCTCGTTTTTGGCTTTTGCTATATCTGGCGACCCTACTCCTATAGCATATATCAAATTAATGGGAAGAAAGAGAGAATAAGACCAAATGCAGAAGTTGTACAGCCCCAGAAAGAGACAGATAACAGCTCCTATAATAGGGCAGATGGCTGGATTGGAGATGAACTATGTTCTGAAAAAAGAAGGAGCAGAACATGCAGCCTGGTTAGAGACATGGGGCCAAAGCAGAGAATAACCCAAGAGTCACAGAAATGCAATTCACGCTATAGCTCCACCACACATGGGTAATTAGAGGAGATGCTCCCAGCCTCGGTTTCCCCATTACCACCTCCTAGCCTGTGGAGAGGAGTAAAAAGATCATGGAAGTGCTGCACAAACAGGAGTTGTTATCACAAAGGCCCCAGCCCTATTCTTCCATACACACACCACTGCTCCAGCCAGGCCTCTTCCATGCTGTCTCTGCCCAACTATTTTGAGCACAGGGTAAATGTCCCCTTGTTCCATCTCCCCGTTGCCCACTCTTCCACATGGGCACTTGTAGGACTCAAGAGTTTCCTGTCCTTGGAAAACTGGATGACCTTGCTACTGCTTTTTTTTTTTTTTTTTTTTTTTTTTTTTTGCGGTACGCGGGCCTCTCACTGTTGTGGCCTCTCCCATTGCGGAGCACAAACTCCAGACGCCCAGGCTCAGCAGCCATGGCTCACGGGCACAGCCGCTCCATGGCATGTGGGATCCTCCCAGACCAGGGCACGAACCCGTGTCCCCTGGATCGGCAGGCGGACTTTCAACCACTGCACCACCAGGGAAGCCCTCCTCTGTTTTTTAATGAGCCGTTGGTAAATGTTTATTAGGGCAGAGATTGGGACACAGTCCCACAAGCCAGAAGCTCTGACGATCCAGGTCTCCATCAGCCCATGACCAAACAGCCTCTGGGTCGCAGCAAATGTACTTGGACCTACACCTGGTTCCTCTACCAGGCAGAAACCTGCTTTGCAGACGACGCAGGGCAGTGGCCCTGAAACTGACCCTCCCCTCCCCATTTTCTGTGACTTGGGACAGATCGTGTGGCTTTTCCATCCAAACGTAAGATTTCACTTTTTTACTGGATGTCCTTTTATTTTCGTTGTTTTTTCCCTTTCTTCATATCCATGTTACAACTAGTGCTAACACTGCAAGGGTCTAAACAATTTCTTTCTGAGTTATACTCGATGGAGACATAAGACTCTCTCTCTTGCTTGGGTTCCTTCAAGTCACTTGCCCCACCCTCAGAAAGCTTTGCCTTCCTTACATACATGCCCAGACAGGGGCTCAGGATGGGAGCTGCACTTTTCCTTGGCCTCTGTTGCCACCTGCAGGATCATTTGGGGGAGAGTTCAAGGACGCTGGATGGCGGCGCAAAGAGAAGGCAAAGGTAGCGTGGAGTCTTTGGGCTTCACCGGTTGTCGAGAGATTTCGTAAGGCACGACCTCATCGCCTCTCTGGCGCTCCAGATCCAATATTTAATTAGCTGCATGGCTTTGCGCAGTCACTTCTGTGAGTCTATTTCCTCATCTCTGAAACAGTATTTGATATCCATAAAATCGCTTTGATAGTGATTATTGAGGGGTCACTCATTCATTTATGTGTTTATGAAGCAAACACCACATCGGATACAAAGACATGAAAAATAAACAAGATTTCCTGGAGGAAATCACAGTCTTACCGTGGCATCAGTCAAACACACAGGAAACTGTCCGTTGTTGTGAGAGAGGTATGACCAAAGTGTCGTGGGAACTAAGTAGTGACGCACTCTGTCTGGTGCAAGCAGGGAAGGTTTCACAGTGGAAGTGCCACATGAGCTGGATTTGGAAAAACAAACTGGAGTTGATCAGAATTTGGAAGAATGCACAGGAGTCGTCCACCATATAAAGAAGAGGGGAAAGGACATTCCAGAGAGAGGGAGCAATGAACCAAAATGCTTTGACTCAACTTGCTCTAGAAAGTTCCCAAGGAGTGAATGAACTTTCACATCCTGCAGCAGCCTTGGTAGGAGAGAAGTGTGAAGAGAGAGAATTTTTCCAACTTCAAAGCCAGGAGGCCCAGTCCTGGCAGGAGTCTAGGATGCAAAAGAGGAAGAGGAACAGATCATTCAAGACAGGATTGGGAGGTTCGCGCATGACCCAGGCACTCACCACGTGGCCTTGGCTAAGTGAGCCATCCCCTCCACCCATCAGTTTCCTTATTTGCAAATGGAAATAATAATACCCACCTCAAGAGTGTCCTTGCAAGATGCAAGCAAAATCAGTAACCGAGTGCCTGACACAGACATACGTAGATACATTAGCCAGTGGAATTACTATCAGAGGTGAGCCTTCAGGAAGCTATTTTACCTCCCCAAGCCCACGTTCCTCATCCATAAAATGAGAATAACAATGTTTGCCCTGCACACATCAGGAATTTATTGTGACGATTACCATCAAGAAATATAAGCTGTAAAGTTCATATAAACCTGAGTTACAAACAAGTGAGAAGAGGATGAGATCATCGAACCTACATTTTTTTTTTTTTTTTTTTTTTTTTGCAGTCCGCGGGCCTCTCACTGTTGTGGCCTCTCCCGTTGCGGAGCACAGGCTCCGGACGCGCAGGCTCAGCGGCCATGGCTCACGGGCCCAGCCGCTCCGCGGCATGTGGGATCTTCCCGGACCGGGGAACGAACCCATGTCCCCTGCATCGGCAGGCGGACTCTCAACCACTGCGCCACCAGGGAAGCCCTCGAACCTACATTTTTAAGATACACTGAGTGCCTGCTACTTGTAAGACATTTTCACTTTCATGACCTCATTTAACTTTTCCTGAAGACAACCTTCTGAGCTGAGTACCACGTTTATTTTCATTTTACGTGTGATGCAAGTAAGAGTCAGAGAGGTTTGTTTGTCCATTTACCAGATGCTCTCTGAGCAGGCCCTGTGCCTGAGCCATGAGCCAGAGAGGATCATGGGAGTTGTGATGTGCACGATGACACCTCGGGCTCAGGGCTTGGACTCCTGTGTCTCACTCATCCTCTCGCTGATCTCTCCAGCCTTAGGCTTTTCATTACCGCCTATATGTATCCCAGCAACTCCCCATTTCCGTCTCCAGCCCAGCCCTCCCGAGACCCGAGTGTCTGCCTAGCCAACCTCTCCACTGGCTTTTCTAATAGATACCTCACCCTGAATATGTCCAAAATACAGCTCTACTCCACCTTTTCTCCACAGTCTTCCAGTCTCAGCAGCTCTACCTTCCAACTGCTTGGAGTCATCTTCAATTTCCTTCATACCTCACAGGAGGGCAGGAATCTTTTTTCTACTAATTTGAAAACTACATCCAGAATCTGAGCACCTCTTTCCACCCCTGCCCCGAGAGAACCTCCCCGGATCATCACCATGGCCCTTATTTTGTTGTTACCTCCTATTCACAGCCAAGTGTGATCCTTGTGAAGAGTAAGTATCCACCTGTTGGGCAAAACCCACGAATGGGTCCCCGCATCATTCACATTAGAGCCCATAAAATGTCTGCAAAGCCCTGTACAATCGGCCCCATTCCAACAGACATGCTCTAGTTATTATATGTATTGCTTATTGTCTGACTATAAGCTCGGCCAGGGGTCCTATACTGGCACAAAGAAATACGTCTTGAATGGATAAAATGACTGTACAAGTGTTTGATTACATATAGGAAGTGCTATGAACAAGATGTGCTTCTCTAAAAGGAAATTCACAGGGAGAGAGCCAGGATCCAGCTGGATCTTACAGCTCCAAGCCCAGAGCTCATCCCCTAAGGAAGGCAGTGTGCAACCCAGTGCCTGGCACAGAGCAGGGGCTCCCACAAGCTAGCTGAACTGGAAAATGAAGGGATTTCAGAAAGCAGGGAGACTTCCCTCACCCTCTTGCAGAGGCTGCTCAGCCGTCCTGCTCTCTCTCTTTCTCTGTCTCCCTGCATGCGCCCATGCACACACACCAACACCCTGCCTCCCTGGGCCTGCTTTCCTTCAGGTGGGGGCCTTGTGGCTCCTTAAAATGTAAACAGCTCTCAGGAGGGGGAATAAAAGGAGAGTCACCAGGACAGAGTCAGCTCACACCTGCTATGCTAGAGAGGACATGCGCAGGGACCCTCTCCGCTAAGCCTTACTGCAAGTGAGGGGGAAGCCAGCACTGCTGGATCTTCTGGAGGACCCCGATGAGGAAAGGGAACGTCATGGGAAGGAATGGCTGTAAACAGGGAAGACATAAGTCCCACCTCAGCGGTTGGGTGGAGAGAGGAGATGTGCCCAGGAGCCCTCGAGAATTTAGAATAAGGTGGCCCTCTGCCGGTAAATCTGTGAAATCAGCCCACAGAGTAAGAGTGCAGAGATAAATGTGCAAACAACAGCCCGACTAAACCGTAACCTGAGTGCGTGTATTAACACACCTCAGATGGGGCACATCACAAGAGATAGGAGGAAGGGGACACGGATCTAGGTAAGGGCGAGCCTTATGGGGCTCACGGAAGTATATGGTCACGTTGAGATGGGTTAACAGACTGTCCGAGCCTAATGTCCCCATACCTTTGATTCATCTAACTCTCCAGCTCAGAGTTCACCGTTTTCCAGCAACTTCGCCGGCTCCGGCCTCCCACTGGGCTTGCCAGCAGCGAGGAGACACACCCGCAGGCGAACTCACAGGTGTGGACCCCAGCCTCCCTTTCTCGGTGTACATGAATAAATGACGCTCCGCGTGGCTAGCACAGCCCAGCCCTTCCTAGGCGGGTCACCAGTGCTGTTGCGGGCGCCGCGCACAGGTAGGATCCAGAGGGGGCGAGCGGGGCACGGATCTCGGAGCCGAGGGCTGGCCTCCGACGCCCTAGCCGCCTTCCCGAGCTGGGATCGGGTCCCACCCGGGTCTCCAGCGGGTCCAAGGGAGGCCCAGAGGGCAACGCAGAATTGGGAAGATGAGAGCGCAACTTTCCGGTAAGAGTCTAAGGCTTCCTTCCCTCTGACGCTCAAAGGCTACCAGTCCTCGGAAGGGGAGGAAGGACACGATCCGGCCAGCGGGAAGGAGCCTGGCTCTCCCATCTGGACTCGGCCTACTTCTTTGACCTCATCCTCCCCGCAGTGCCGAGTGTCACCAGAGATGCTGGGAGCGGGTGGGTGTCGGGAGCGGCGGGGGCAGGACCCCAGACCTGCAGGCGGGCACGGCCGACAGCGATCACAGGGAAGAAAGATTCTCTCAAATCCCCGTCCCCTCCTGTTTCGAGCCCGAGCCCGGGCCTCGGGAGGGGAGCCCCGGAGGCAGCGGACAACCCCCCAGAGAACTGGGTGGCGACCCAGCCGCCCTCCTCCAAGCGGAGACGCCCTCCCCACCACCGCCGTCGTGGGGCTGGGGAGTTGTCAAAGGAGGCGCCGGGTGTCCTTGTAGAAGAGAACGAGGTGTGTGGGGTGGTGTGTGTGTGTGTGTGTGTGTGTGTGTGTGTGTATTTTCCATCTCCCGGTACTACAGTGGGGTGAGGGTGGCTTAAGTTTATCCCGGTTTCGGGCCTGTGAGCCGTTAACATCTTTTTCAGGCACCGAAGAAAACAGGCTGAGTGTGGCTGGGAAAGGAGCGCAGTTGCTGAGAGGAAGGGGCCTGGAGGTCACCATGCCGCCTCCCCGGGGACCTCGGAACTTGGTGCGGCCACACCGCCGGCCGGACAAGACTCGATCCCGCCCAGGAAAGGGAGCGGCTTTCTCTCCGGCCCACCCCAAGGGAAAATAAACGGCCTCTGGCACTTTGCTGCATTCCTGATTTTTAACAAAACTATTGTTGGAGGTTGGCCCCCGTGCTTGCTCCTCGGCGGGAGCAAACTGCCCACTCCCGGGCCCGCGGCGGAGCCAGCGCCGCCCAGCCGGCAGGCCGGGAACAATGCCTCTTTGTAGCGGGCCCTCGAGGCAGCTGCGGCCCGCCACGCCCAGGGCCCTCCCCTTAGAGAATTCCGAAAGCAGTCGCAAGCCCTGCTCTTCCTCGAGGTCTCGACCTGGGAAGAAAGCAAAGCATCCTTCCTAATCCTTCCTAGGGGGTGAGAGAGAAGGGAACTAACTTTTCCTGCGCTCCGTGTGTGCCAGCCCTTGAATCCTCCCTGGCAGCCTTGTCCAGAGGAATTATTACCCGCCTTTAGTTTATGTGCCTTGTGCCAGGTCCCACAATGGTAAATGGCAGAGGGGATCTCAAACTCAGCGCTAAGAGAAATTATATATACATATTTTTTTTCTTTTCACCACCCAGGGCTGAGGATTAAAGCCATTTTGACATTGTCCCTGGCATTTGCTTGACTCCAGTTCTTCCATATGCCCCAAGAAATAACATCTTTCCACCCCCTCTTTCACCCACCTCCTTGGTTGCCTGATAGCAGTGGTCACAGTGTGACTGTTTGGGGGTGTTCCTGCCTCCTCGTTCGGTTCTGAGAGGGCAGTGCCATCTGTTGTGTGTGCTTCCAGAATGGTCCTCTTCTCTCCGGCTCTGGCTTGTCAGCCCTCACTCAATGCTCGCACCCATCTCCCGGTGCACTGCCAGGACCTGGGAGCACCTAGTCCCTCCCAGCCACCTTGCAGAAAGGCAGAGTCTCAGGGCTCCCATCCTTTGAGGGGCTATTGGCAGCATCCACAGGCATCCACACAGGATAGAGCCAGTCCCAGGCCAAGGATGACTGCCAAAGGCACGGGGCAGTGGGTGCTGGCTGTGGGGTCGCTAAGGGACTACAGACCCAAAGTAGAGACTGAATGGCTTCTTGGGTGAATACTGACATGGGGGTGCTGGTTATTTGCGGGGAGGCAAAAATGCGGTGCTGGCACTCACAGCTCCACACATTACAAACGTCTTCCCTGACCCCACCCCACCCCTTTCCCTGCATTCTTCCTCTATTTGAAAGACAAGCCATCAGAGGTCTTTGGGTGCCTCAAGCAGGATCTGCAGATCCTGAGAAGGGAGGAGGAGGTAGAATGAGGTCTGGGGGTTCAGGCACTTATTTCCCTCTTGGTTTCCCAGTTTGGGTGCAGAGGGAGGAAGCATGGTGTTCTGGCAGCATGAGTATGTTTTGGCAACATTTCAAAAAGTGTCCCCCTTTTCTGATCAACCTGCCCAACTCGTCTCTTCCCTTCTCCCTCCACTCCTTTCTCCTTCTCTTCCTGTTTCTTCCCACACCCATGAGATCACAATTAGTCCTTTTGAATCTCAGTTTCCTCCTCTGAAAAGCTTGTAATAAGAGTAGTTCAAAGACCTAAATGTAAGACCAGACACTATAAAACTCTTAGAAGAAAACATAGGTAGAACACTCTGACATAAATCGCAGCAATAGCTTTTTTGATCCACCGCCTAGAGTAATGAAAATAAAAACAAAAATAAACAAATGGGACCTAATTAAATTTAAAAGCTTCTGCACAGCAAAAGAAACCATAAATAAAATGAAAAGACAAACCAGAGAATGGGAGAAAATATTTGCATATGAAGCAACTGACAAGGGATTAATCTCCAAAATATAATAAGTTCATGCAGCTCTATATCAAAAAAAAAAAAAAAAGAACAACCCAATCAAAAAACAGGCAGATGATCTAAGTAGACATTTCTTCAAAGAAGACATACAGGGAGTTCTCTGATGGTCCAGTGGTTAGGACTCAGAGCTTTCACTGCCAAGGCCTGGGTTCTATCCCTGGTTGGGGAACTAAAATCCCACAAGCCAAACAGCATGGCCAAAATAAAAAGAAAGAAAGAAGAAGACATACAGTTGGCCAAAAAGCACATGAAAAGATGCTAAACATCACTAATTATCAGAGAAATGCAAATCAAAACTGCAGTGAGGTATCACCTCACACCAGTCAGAATGGGCATCATCAGAAAATCTACAAACAATAATTGCTGGAGAGGGTGTGGAGAAAAGGGAACCCTCCTACACTGTTGGTGGGAATGTAAGTTGGTACAACCACTATGGAGAACAGTATGGAGGTTCCTTAAAAAACTAAAAATAGAACTACCATATGATCCAACAATCCCACTCCTGGGCATATATCCAGAGAAAACCATAATCCGAAAGTATACGTGCACCCCCAATGTTCATTGCAGCACTGTTTACAATAGACAAGACATGGAAGCAACCTAAATGTCCATCAACAGAGGAATGGATAAAGAAGATGTGGAACATATACACAATGGAATATTACTCAGCCATAAAAAAGAATGAAATAATGCCATTTGCAGCAACATGGAGGGACCTAGAGATTATCATACTAAGTGAGGTCAGACAAGAGAAAGACAAGTATCTTACGATATCACTTATATGTGGAATCTAAAAAAATAGTACAAATGAACTTATTTACAAAACAGAAATAGAGTCACAGATATAGAAAACCAACTTATGGTTACTAGGGGGGAAATAGGGAGAGGGATGAATTGGGAGATTGGGATTGACATATACACACTACTATACATAAAGTAGATAACTAGGGACTTCCCTGGAGGTCCAGTGGTTGGGACTTCACCTTCCAATGCAGGGGGTGCAGGTTCGATCCCTGGTCGAGGAGCTAAGATCCCACATGCCTCGCGGGCAACAAACCAAAACATAAAACAGAAGCAGTATTGTAACAAATTCAGTAAAGACTTTAAAAAAAATTAGATAACTAATAAGGATCTACTGTACAGCACAGGGAACTCTGCTCAGTACTCTGTAATGACCTATATGGGAAAATAATATTAAAAAGTGGTTATATGTATATGTAGAACTGATTCACTTTGCTGTACAGCAGAAACTAACACAACATTGTAAATCAACTATACTCCAATAATTTTTTTTTTTAAAAAAAGAGTAATTCAGGGCTTCCCTGGTGGCGCAGTGGTTGAGAGTCCGCCTGCTGATGCAGGGGACGCAGGTTCGTGCCCTGGTCCGGGAAGATCCCACATGCCGCGGAGCGGCTGGGCCCGTAAGCCATGGCCGCTGAGCCTGCGCGTCTGGAGCCTGGGCTCCGCAACGGGGGAGGCCACAACAGTGAGAGGCCCGCGTACCGCAAAAACAAGAAAAGAGTAGTTCATAGGGTTGTAATAAGGATTAAGTGAGATAACATATATTCGGTAAATCAGTCCTATTTCCCTTAAGTTGTCTCATTTTTCCTCTTCCCTCTTGACTTCTAATTCTCCCTGCTCTCCTTCTTCCTGTTTCCCACAGAGACTGAACGTTGAGGACTGGGAAACATGCGGTTCCTTTATTCCATCCCACCCTCTTGGGCGGCTGCCCTTTGAAGATGACTGTCTTTATGATTAGCAATTCCTCATCACCGGCCTCTATGAGTGAACAGCTCCTGAATTATTTACTTTTAGGAACTCTTCATTGGGTGTGTGTCACAACTTGGAATCTTAGAGTAAATAAATTCAATACTGTAAGTTGATTCAATGTGGGGTCATGCCTAAACTCAACAACATTAAAAATGTACCAGCTTGCCCTGAGGGCTCCTAGGACAGGTTACATAGAGGAAATTGGAGTGTTCATCTTAGCACTTTGTTTAGGCTTAGAGATCTGGCTTCTCCTTTTGAGGGGGGCACTGAATATTCTAGAGCCCTGCAGGAAAGACTCTCCTGGCCCAGAGCTAGGGATGGCTGCCCTTACCCATCACAGTCCCTCCCCTCTGTGATGCTGCCTCCCTTTTACAGTTCCATCTGGATTGACCACTAATGCATTTGTTTATTCTGCAACCATCTACTGTGATGCCTGCTATGGTGGATAGGGTGGTAATAAAGGTCCAGACCCCTTGCCCCTAATCGGGACAACTCTGAAGGGCTATGCCAGCTTCAGAGGGCTTCATGGGCCTGCTGAGTTCTTTGTTCTGACTGCATCACAGCCCACCTTCTCTTTTGCCTTGTCCTGTGTCTTAGCCTTCCCTCACAGGTGTGGTCCCCGAGCACTCCTCAGTTAACTTACTTCACGCTAATCTCATCTCAGAGTCTGATCCCTGGGACCCCAACCTGTACCATGGAGCTGCATGGAAAGCATATGGAAAGTGGACTGGGACACATCTGTGTTTAAATCCTGCCTCTGTCACTTAGTGACGGTGTGACTTTAGGCAAGTTATTTAACCTCTCAAAATTTCATTTGTCATCTGAAGGAAGAAGATTATTGTGAGGATTAAATGAGTTTATATATAGTGTGTAAGAACGTGGACCACTGGAGTAACTCAACGAATGTTAGTCCTTCCTTAAATAGTATTTCTCAAACATGGCATCCCAGATCCCACTAGAACCATATTTCTAGTTTATAAATTATTATTCTATTTCTAGTTTATAAATTTTAGTAGAATTTCTGTTTTTATATTCTTGAAATTAATCCTGTATCTTTGAAAGGGGTGACTCTTTCATTATTAAAGTTCTAGAACACTGTCTTAGGTCAAGCATAATGGTGAAGAAATCAGAAGGACTGTGGATTTGGTGATCTTAAATAAGCCAGCTAACCATATCACCTAGCTAATCGTTGCAAAAGTTCCTCACCTATAGAACGGGTTATTAATAGTACATGCTTAGGGCAGATGGTATCGTTCTTAAATGCCTACAACAGTGTTTCCCATCCCCACTGCTCTTCTGAAATGATCTTGCCATCAAAAGATGGAATCTAGTTCTCATCCTCTTGCATCCGGGCTGGCCTCAGTGACTTGCTTGAACATTAGAATGTAACAGAAGCAATTTCTGGGATTTCCAAGGCTAGATCATATGAGGCTAAGTCATTTTGTCTGGGTCTCTTATAATGTGCCCTGTTGGAACCCAGCCACCATACTGTGAGAAGCCCAAGCCCTGGGAGAGGTCGTGGTGTAGGCGTCTGCCAACAGCCAGCATCACTGCCAGCCAAGTGAAGGAGCCATCTTTGATGTCCAGAACCACTGGGCCTTCAAACGCATGTGGTCCCAGTCAACATCTGACTGCAGCCCCGTGAGACCCCAAAACGTATGACCCCACTGAGCCAACCCACAAACCATGACAGATAATAATAAATTGTTGTTTTAAGCCATTAAATGATGGGGCTGTTTGTCATGCAGCAACAGGAACTAAAATTCTACCTCCTAGGTTTGCTGTGAGAAGTAAATGAGGTAATGCATGCAAATTGATTAGCAAAGTGCTTGGTTAAGGATTACTACACTTATAGAAAAAGGCAAGCTGATTTATATGGGAGCTAAAACATGGGTACAAATAAACTCAATCCTAAGCAGGCATCATCTGATTCAATATTTAGTGAGCACCTGTCACATGCCAGGCTCTCTCTATAATCAGAAAACCTCAGAGTAGAAAGGAATCTTCTAGCTCAACCTCCCACCTAGTGAGGACATTCCTTCTTGAATGTTTGCTTAACCCAACAATTATTTATTAACCCCTGCTCTGTGCCGGGAAGGGTGGTAGATGGTAATGCTGGGAAATCAAACACAAAGATGCCTAAGACTCAGCCCAGGGCCAGAGGTGAACACGTGGACAGTTTCTGCACAGCGTACCATCTGCGGAGGGACACATTCCCCAGCATTGAATGGGGTGAATCATTTCATTGTCGGCCAGCTCTGGTGATTTCACCTCCCTGTGCACTGGCTCCTGCTGCTGTATTTTCTGTGTATCAACCTGTAGTTTGAATGGCAGTTCTCGGGCTCTTTGCCTTCTTGCTCCATATCCTGAAGTTGACTATTTACACATCCACTTACCCACCTCTGCTCATGCTGACCCTCATTAGGGGCATGTGAACACCAGCATGGGCTCTTTGAGGGCAGTACCTGGGTCCTGTTCATTGTTGGGGCCCCAGCTCCTAGATCAACCAGGAAGAAAGGAGGAGGAGGAGGGGGAGGGGGGAGAGAGGGGGGGGGGGAAGGGGGAGGAGGAGGGGGAGGGGAGGGGGAGGGGAGAAAACAAAAGACAACAAAAACACACAGAATTGCATCCTGCTATGTGTGGGTTCAGAAAAATGCCAAAAATTCCTTTAATTCAAGTTGATTTCAAACAAGGACAGCAGGGGAAATTACCAGCATAAGCTACATTCTCAAGCTTCAAGTGAGTCTAAGTTTTTAATAGGCTGGGGTTTTAATAGGCAGGCGAAACCAGTTTCTGAAAACCCTGAAAAAGTTCACTTTGAGTTCATTCCAGCCAGGTAGTTAATAGCTGCTACAGTTTATTTGCTGTCACTGTTTCCCACACACAGCCCTGTTTTATGGCTTCTTAAAATTACCTTTAAAAAATGTTTCACAAACCATGAGCTTTACACAAATCTATGGGTTAGAATTTTTATTTTAAATGATAAGTATAAGTTCTGTGGCACATCTGAGAACGCTATTGTCTTCTCTTGAGAAACAGGAAGAGAACACTGTATAACCCACCAGGGCAGAGCACACAGCCATCTGAGCTGGGCCTTTTCTTCCCAGCCTAACTCACCTGCTGAGAGCCCCGCCCACACCTTACAGGCATGGGGAGCAGGAGCCCTGGGTATGAATAGACCAACATTTGCTTCATTTCTTTATAGTTTCCCCTTCATATAAGTCAGACCCCTTCTCCTGCTCATTCTTTTCCTCCTTATTTGAAAATGTTATCACTTGTTTGTATTAGTGTTTCTCTGCATGGTTGTAATTATAGTTTACATGAAACATAGCACAGGGCTCTTTTATTTAGCAATTTATTTTTTGTTGTTGCTACAGTGTATTCATATCATGGGGGGGAGGGCAGGACACCTCCAAACTCTGGTCTTGACTCTACCCCTCATTGATGCCAGCAGTTCAAGCTGAGGGCCTTTGTGATTTTTTTTTTCTCTAATAAATGTGCATTTGTTTAAGTAAGAAAAGTAAAAGAGAGAAAAACCCTAACCATAACAAACTCTCGAAGTCCTAAGAGTATTGAAAAATCAGTGTTTCCTCTATATTGAAATATCTGAGAAGCTGAGGGTGCCCCTAGTTAGAACTCCAGTCCCAAGTTCTTCTAGGATCAGAGCTGGTGCCCAATAAATTGCTGCTGGTCTGGGGGAGCCCCGATTGTTAGTTGAGGCAGATGCAGCAGCTGGGTCTCTACACCGCTCTGACCATACCCTCAGTCACAAGAGTTACATATCCTCAACACTCCTCTTACCGGCAAGTTCTTCCACTACCTTCTTGCTTACAAACCTGCAAAATGCTTTTAGTTCAAAACTCCTGGATCTGTCTACTCCATCCTGTGATATCCAGGCCAGATTTCAAATCTGTTGGGAGGAGGTGCCAGGCCACTGCCACAAGGCTTCCCTTTATTTTTCATGTTCTCCTTGGGCGTATTATTCTCAAAGAATTTGGCCATAGATCCCCCTGTTTTTCCCTGAGCATCCAATCCAAGTAACATTCCAGTGGCATCTGCATCTCCATCATTGTTTCCTCTACATTCTGTTATTCTGGCTCCTTACCCCACTTGGCAGACTCCCAATCTTCTCTGCTTTTCTCCTTTGCTACAAACAATCCAGTTTCAAGTTTCTCATCTGATTGGGTTTATCTTAAAATATGGCTTTGGCATTTTAGAATTCATCTTCAAACTCCATGATTCCTTCATCTCACTTCCTAAGATTCTATGATTCTCACTGTGTGTCAGTTAATACCAAGTCTGTTTGAGCCCCAGAAAGCCTGTACCCAGCCTTATTTCCAGGAGGTTGACCCATCCAGAGTGAGTGAGGTCAGGTTTGAAACAGAAAAGCTAGTCTCCTGTTTCCTTTGGAGTCAGAATCAAAGCTCCATGGTCAAGGTCTATCCTACAACGAAGATAGGTCTGGGTCAGAGGCCACCCTGCTTTCATTCCAGTGGGAAGTAGGTCCCAAGCCATAACTTCCAGTTAAAGTTTCTCTGAAATTCCCTACGTCTGGGAAAAGAGCCTTTGAAGTCATGAAGCTCCTTACTTCCAGAATAGGATTTTGCTTGCTTTTTTTTTTTTCATGGAGAAGAGAGTCTAAATTATATTTATATTTACTGTCCTTTGAAGATGACTGATGAGAGAGTCCTCAGCTCATCCAAAGTGGAAAAGACTTGCTGGAGGCTCTTTCTAGTATCTCACTACTTCTTTTGGTTTGGGGCAGGAAGTAATGGACATGAAAAGCCAAAACTGGGGAATCATGACAGGTCCTCCTGGGCTGCAAAGAAGTGTCTGAGGAGTCAAGAGCCCTCCTGGATTGAGGTGTGTCTGGTCAGTATGACAGGTCTTCCTGGAGAGAGATCGATCTGGGAAGTCATGATGAGCTCTCCTAGGAAAAGCTGCATCTGGGGAATGTTGATATGTTCTCCTAGTTTGCATTGTTTCTGAGGAGTCAAGAGCCCTCTTAGACTGAAATGTGTCTGGAGGGTCATGATGGATGCCCCTTGAGTGAGATGGGTCTGAGATATTTTGCTGAGCCCTCCTAGAATGAGAAGGATTGGGGAAATCATTGCATCCCTGCTAGAGAGAGATGGATCCACGGAGTCAGGACAAGAAAGCCTATGAAAAATCAGACCTTTATTCTTGCTTCCATTCGGCATTGGTCCAAAAGGCCTCCATCTGTTTTCCCATCAAGCAAGTCTCCATCATCTTTCTCTTTCTCCTTTCCCAGTTTATTGGTAAAGATAGCTCACATCATGATCAACTCACATCATGGTGCACAACCTTCATCTTCCTCCCACTGGCCCTGCCAGGCTTCAGCTGCTTTTTGCAACACTTGCAACTGAAAGATTGCAAAGATCTCTTAGGTAAAAGTGACACTTCAAATGCATGACTGCTGAGAGTGGTAGAGCCCTGCCCAGGGTAGTAGCATGTCGGGCTCCTGAGTTTTAACGGGCAAGGAGGAGAAACCACACCAGAGGGTGTTAAGTCCCAGAGCAAGATGATCTTCTAAAGAGCCCTGAGGGAAATGTAGCAGGTTGGGGCTCCACTCGGAGCCTCAGGGCTTCAGGAAACACTTCACTAGTCCCTAAGAGGATCACCTCTATTTTGTTAAGCAATGCATATAAAGGGGTCAAGTTTAGCCGTGATCCAGAAACAGAAACAGACTCAGGGATATAGAGAACAGACTTGGGGTTGCCAAGGGAGAGGGTATTGGGGGAGGGATGGAGTGGCAGTTTAGGATTAGCGGATGTAAGCTATTATATATAGAATGGATAAACAACAAGGTCCAGCTGTACAGCACAGGGAACTTTATTCAATATCCTATGATAAACCATAATGGAAAAGAATATTTTAAAAAAGAATGCATATATATGTATAACTGAATCACTTTGCTGTACAGCAGAAATAAACACAACATTGTACATCAACTCTACTCCAATTAAAAAAAAAAAATGGGGCTTCCCTGGTGGTGCAGTGGTTGAGAGTCCGCCTGCCGATGCAGGGGACACGGGTTCGTGCCCCGGTCCGGGAAGATCCCACATGCCGTGGAGCGGCTGGGCCCGTGAGCCATGGCCGCTGAGCCTGCGCGTCCAGAGGCTGTGCTCCACAACGGGAGAGGCCACAGCAGTGAGAGGCCCGCGTACCGCAAAAAAAAAAAAAAAAAATGTTTAGCCATGATCACAGTGTTTACCTACACCCAGCTATGCCTGACTAGATATTAGGTCATTGTCCAATTGATTGACTGGGATACTCATTCAAGAGAAAGAATATTTGTGTGATGAGGGTTAGGAATAAAATCATTTTCAGAGATAAGGTCTGTTTACATTTTTCAGTAATTAAATCTAAAGAGGTCCTAGAGTTTCTTCACCGTTCAGTGCGTTTTCATTAAAACACTACCTCGCTCAGTAGGAGTGGATAGCATTTGGAGAAGTGCCTACAGAATATCTAGTTTCTCTAAGTGAGTGATTCTGCGGTTCAGTCCTAATGTAAGTGTCCTGGTGAGAGATGTGTGTTGATGGTCAGATCACCTTCCTTATCTTCTTTGTTCACCCCCAACAGCTTGGAAGTTGGAGCCCTGCATGGAGCAGCATGAAACACCTCTCCCAGGAAGAGCATGGCTCTGGGGCTTTGGCATGCAAGCGCTTGCAACGGTACCAGAAATCCGAAGCTGGGCTTCACACTTGGCCTCCACGGCCTGCCGTGGAGTTAGGAAGCAAGACACGATTGCTCACAACACTGCTGGTGTAACAGAGGCTGTTTTGGAAGCACCTTCTATGTGCCCATCAGTGGGCCAAGTGCTTTTCATCTATTTTCTCACTTACAACGCAAAAACTAGCTGGTAATAAATGAATAATTCTCCAGGGTCACATTGTTCTGGGAACACATAAGTAAACAAGCTGGGAGGCAAAGGCACTTGATGAACTGACAGATCAGAGGGTCAACCTGACCATGAGTTCCTTAAGGATGGATTCCTCATGTGACTCAATTTTATTCCTGCAGACCAAGGCACTGGAAGACTCAGAGGACAGTTTCTGGGCAGGTTAAACAGGCTGAAGGTAGCAAGAGGGGCTTAGGAGGCAGCACGGGCTAGCAGTTGAGCCAAAATCCTTCGTCCTTCTCAAAGGAAGATTGGATTTTCTCTGAGATTTCTCTGAATTTTCCATCTGAACCATTTTGCTGCAAACTGACAAGGCTATGAGTTTCCCCAAGACTACCTGGGCACATCCTCTCTTTGATGGAACACAGCTCTAATATTTTCAGGGTCCCCTCAATTTTTTTTTTTTTTTTTTTTTTTTTTTTTTTTTTTTTTTTTGCGGTACACGGGCCTCTCACTGTTGTGGCCTCTCCCCTTGCGGAGCACAGGCTCCAGACATGCAGGCTCAGCGGCCATGGCTCACGGGCCTAGCCGCTCCGTGGCATGTGGGATCTTCCCGGACCGGGGCACGAACCCGTGTCCCCTGCATCGGCAGGCGGACTCTCAACCACTGCGCCACCAGGGAAGCCCCCCCTCAGTTCTTATGATCAGCACTACTCAATCTTGGTTTGCCTGCAGATGACTCTTCACAGTCTTTTGAAATCAAAGAACTCAAATGTAGTGGCTGGAATTGCTCAGGGAAGGCCAGAGTTAAGCACCTGTCCACATGGGGGATGAAATGGGCAGACAACCTGTTCTACAACCTCACCTCTAGTCAGAGTGGCTGAAGGCATTTGTAGATCTGCGTCCCCTCTTAAAGATAAGTGTTTTGGTAATAATTTTGCATTACAAAATCATTTCCCTTCTCAAAATGGGAATTTATTTTGAAATCCTTTACCCATTTAAAAAAAATTGGCAGTAAAAATACGTATCAGTGAAAGATGTCATTTGGGAAAGATTGCATTCCTAATTTGCCTTTCTATAAACTCATTCCTTACAAAAAGATAAACTGTGACTTTATTTATTTTTTTAAATTTATTTTATTTATTTACTTTTGGCTGCGTTAGGTCTTTGTTGCTGAGTGCGGGCTTTCTCTAGCTGCCGCGAGCGGGGGCTACTCTTCATTGCAGTGCGCGGGCTTCTCATTGCGGTGGCTCCTCTTGTTCAGGAGCACGGGCTCTAGGTGCGTGGGATTCAGTAGTTGTGGCTCGCAGCCTTAGTAGTTGTGGCTCGCGGGCTCCAGAGCTGCAGGTTCGGTACTTGTGGTGTATGGGCTTAGTTGCTTCGTGGCATGTAGGATCTTCCCAGACCAGGGCTCGAACCCATGTCCCCTGCATTGACAGATTCTTAACCACTGCACCATCGGGGAAGCCCAAACTGTGACTTTATGTAACAACGAAACTTTGGCAACAATGTTCTTCTTAGGCATTTTTGTAATATGTACATATTAAGGATGTTTGCTGTTTGTCTGCCATATTACATTTATCAGTCTTCTCCCCCTCTCCCCGACCAACTTGTACTGTAAGGCGTACAAATACACAACTGTATTTTTGGTCTACCCTCCATGCCTAACAAACAGCCTAGAGGACATGAAGTGTTCAACAGATGAATATTAACCAGAAACTCTAAAGGCAGATCACCCTACATTTTGCAACTTATCTGAAAACCCTAATCTTATTTCATTAGGCTTATTTTCAGATGCTGAGGGAAAATATTTGTTTTGAAAACCCTATCACAAACATCCAGTCTCGTCTCCAGATAGCACAGAAAATTCTAGAAAAAAGACCCATTGTCTCCTGATTCTTGGCAGAGCCCTGCCTGATTTGGGATTGAGAGAGAATATCTGCAGAGGGCACATGAGATATTTACTAAAATATTGAGCAGAGAGACATCCCTTTGGAGGAGAAAGCTTAGCTGGTTATAACTATGGGCTCTGAAGCTGGATTGTGGCATGTCAAGACCCAAGTTCACTCCTGGCTGTGTGACCTTGGACAAGGTGTTAACCTCCCTAATCCTCATTGCCTTCCTTTGTACAGTTCCTTTGTAAAAAACAGATGTGCACTTCAGCAGAATGTCTAGAGTGTAAGTGTTCAAAGAATTGTAGCTATTATTGTTATGTTGATTTCAGTACCAGCATGTCATGTACACAGCAAATCTAGTTTCTGGAAACTGTGCAGTGATGTCATTCCTCAGGTTTATCCAGTTTCCTACCAATTGAGTCTCTGCCTTTGCTTCTCCGTTCTACAAAACAATGAGGTAAGCATGTAAATAATCATCCCTTTGTGTTTATAAGTCATGATCACATCCATGTTCTTATTTGATCCCCACAATATCTCTGTGGAAGTAAATGAGAGAGACCTTGTCATCTCCATTTTACAGATGAGGCAAAAAGAGGTTAAATGGGCCTTCCCTGGTGGCGCAGTGGTTGAGAGTCCGCCTGCTGATGCAGGGGACACGGGTTCGTGCCCCGGTCTGGGAAGATCCCACATGCCGTGGAGCGGCTGGGCCCGTGAGCCATGGCCGCCGAGCCTGCGCGTCCGGAGCCTGTGCTCCGCATCGGGAGAGGCCACAACAGTGAGAGGCCCGCGTGCCCCAAAAAAAAAAAAAAAAAAAAAAAAAAAGACTTTCCCAAACTAATAATAAATATAGAATAGAATGGGACTTAAAGCAATATCTTTCTCACTGTGTCTCTGGGCTGAGTAGAAAGAACCTTGGCAAAACAGCATCCCCCTAGTTAGAGTTCCTGACTGCCATGTTCGCTGGTCTATGCCACTGGCCACATTTCGCTGCCATCACTGGGAGCATCGGGATGGGGGGGGGGATTTCTCCTCTGCTTCCTGGGATTCTGGATCCACACTTTGCTGCCTTAGCTTTGAAGCCTAAGCATTTGGTATCAGCCTCTCATCCTGCCCAAGGTTGTACTGACAGGTGCTACTAGAAGGCAGCTTGCTGGGGCAAATCACACTGTTCCTACACATACAAGCCCTCCCAACTGACATCTTTATCTATGCTAAATATCATCAATATTCTTACCCAAGGCAGCTTTGAAAGGAAAGGAAGTCATAAGAAGGCATCAGGCTGCCTGATGGAGGAGATGGATAAACATTGGGGGTGAAGGGATGTTTCTATTCTGTGAAAGTCCAAGGTAGCTCCAGCTTCCAAGCAGCCAGACCTGACCCCTGGGCACTGAGGCAATGGATTTGAGCACTTTGCATCCTTTTGGATGAGAATCAGCTCTGGTGGGACCATTCCTTTCTGCTCTAGTCCACAAAGTAGGGAAGGACTCTCTCAAAGTACCTGGCACAGGACAACTGTAATGACCTAAAATCATAAAACCAACCCTAGCTGTACAACAGAATTGTATATGAAGTTTTTAATAAATACCTATGCCTAGACCAATTCAATCAAAATCTTGCACCTGAGATCCAGGTATCAGTATTTTTGTAGTGGTACTGATACACATTGCATTGTATACGTTATCTTATTGGTATATAATAAACAGTTTGTCAGCATAAGTATACATCACCACAATCAAGATGATGAACACAGACATCACCGCCTAAAGTTTCCTCATGCCCTTTGTAATCCTCCCCCATCCCACCACCAGGCAGACATTTATCTGCTTTCTGTTGCTATAGATTAGTTTCCATTTTCAAGAATTTTATGCAAATGTAATCATGGTATTTTCTTTTTCTTCTGTCTGGCTTCATTAACTCAGAATTATTTTGAGATCTACCCATGTGGTTGTGTGTCAATTCCCTTTCACTGCTGAGTTACAGTATTCCATTCCTTTGTGTGGATATACCTCAATTTCTTTATCTATTCACCTGTCACTGAACATTTGAGTTGTTTCCAGTTTGGGACTATTATAAACAAAGCTGCTCTGGACACCCATGTACAAGTCTTTGTATGGATGTATGTTTTCTTTTCTCTTGGGTAAATATTTAGGAGTGGAGTGACTGAATCATACAGTGGGTATATGTTTAACATTTTAAGATGTTGCCAAACAGTTTTGCAAGTGCTTGTACCAGTTTACATGTCCATCAACAGTTAATGAGAGTTCCAGTTGCCCTACATCCTCACCATTCTTGTGGGTGTGGGTGTATAATACATTTCATAGTTATTTTAATTTGAATTTCTATAACGACTAATGATGTTGAGAGCATATTTCATGTGCTTTTTTCCTTTTTTGACATACGTAGATCTCTTTTTTATATATTTATTTATTTTTGGCTGTGTTGGGTCTTTGTTGCTGTGCATGGGCTTTAGTTGCGGCGAGCGCGGGCTACTCTTCGTTGCAGTGCACGGGCTTCTCATTGTGGTGGCTTCTCTTGTTGCAGAGCACGGGCTCTAAGAACGCGGGCTCAGTAGTTATGGCGCACAGGCTGAGCTGCTCCACGGCATGTGGGATCTTCCTGGACCAGGGCTCGAACCCGTGTTCCTTGCATTGGCAGGTGGATTCTTAAGCACTGCACCACCAGGGAAATCCCAACATATGTATATCTTTTTTGGTCAGGTTTCTGTTCAAATCTTTAGGGATGGGACCTAAGCATCTGTAAAAAGTAAATAAAAGATCCCTGGTGATTCTAATGTTCAGTTGGGATTAAGCACTACTGTCTTTCTGAAAAATTGAGTACAAATCTCTCATTTTAATTATGT
Organism: Lipotes vexillifer; assembly: GCF_000442215.2. Taxonomy (NCBI): domain Eukaryota; kingdom Metazoa; phylum Chordata; class Mammalia; order Artiodactyla; family Lipotidae; genus Lipotes; species Lipotes vexillifer. The sequence continues at coordinate 1,650,222 of NW_006777671.1, forward strand.
GGAAACTGAAATCTGGGGAGAGATTGGATTACTTGTAAAGTAAGGGAAACTGCAAGACAGAGAAATCACCCTTAACACAATTATGGCCATTAGGGAGCAAGTTCTTCATTGCAGACTTAACTGCATCATTTCCATAAGTCGGATGAAGCATCTATCCATGTCAAGACTTGCTGGTCTTTGTTCCAAGCTGATCATTTCATCATTTCTCTTAGTCATCTGAGTATTTGTTCTATAATAAACGTTTGAAGGAATTGACAATTGACTTCTTTTAACCAAATATTTGACAGTATTATAACTGTGGTGAAATGAAAGGGAAAATAGTCTTAGGGCTTCCACATATAGTGTTAACTACACAACTCTAGAGGGCTCCATTCACATAGACACAATGTGCAGTGCACAACCTGTACAACCTTATATGGTAATCCCGAACAACCTTAAGTCTAAGATCTAGGTTCTGAATCTCACCTTCTAACTGTGTTATCCTAGGAAAGTCAGTTGAATCTCTGACTCTTGGTTTAAAATCTATACAATTTGGATAATTAGCGCTCACAGGATAAATATAAATGAAATGAGTTGATGTTAGGGATTAGCAAACCCAGGTGGCTATAAGAGCTAAAGCAAGTAACTTAAATGAGCAAAGTGGTTCAGAGAGGTGATCAAGAAAAAATGGCGTTCATGATGAACCGTCTAATCAGCTCTAGATGATTATGGTCTTAGAAAAATGCTGGCCCAGAGTTACCAGAGCTTCTATTTTTTAAGAGAAGTCAGAAATCAAAATAGGTATGGTTCAGATGTCCACTGATAAATGTGAAAGGACTTTATAAATCACAGCGCACCTTATATATTGAAAGGGCATCACTCTGTCTTAAATCAAGCTGTGAGTCAGTCCATGTGGGTCTCTTGTAGGTGTCTGTCCTACACCCCCTCCTTCATCTTTCTTATGACAAGTACCACCAACATCACACGCTTCACAACCCAGACTGGGTCAATCATCTTATCATGTTTTCCTGGCCACAGTGATTGGCCCAAGAAAGAATGTACCCAACTGGGCAAAAAAAGAAAAAGAAAAAAATTACTCCCTGGGGATTCTCCTAGCCAGAGCTAACAGAGAAGCTTCCTTCCCTCTCTAGATATGCGGCCATAAGGATGAATACCCAGAGCTGCCTGTGACCGTGCTCCATGCTGTACAAAGAAAGACCATCTACTCTAGGGGAGAATAAGGACAACATAGTGTGATAGAATTCTGTCCTCATGTGAGTCCCTCTCCAAGCTTCTGTTACATGATCCAGTAAATTTGGGACTGGGCTAGCTTCAAAGAGGTTTCTGTTGCATGCAACGAAAGGATCCTGACAAATGCATTTTGCCATCTGGAAGTACAATGGCAGCAAATGAGTTTTCACTGATTTTCAATACATCCTCATGATATCTGGTTCATGGAGAGAGGATACAGTGCTAAGAAGTGAGTCTTGAGGAAGGAGATGGAAAGGTGGCCATGGCGTTTCAGGGGAAGCTAACCAGGGCTGTGTAGAATTCTCTGTGTTGGTTTGGACACTGCACCCTGAGGTATTTTCTCATATTTGAAAGCTCAGATGTGGGCTCTAATGAGCTTCCAGAAGCGATGGGCTTTTAGAAAGGGATTTACACTAGGACACATGAGAGATTGAGTGGGACACCACTATGATATTTTATTAATTTACACTGAAAAATAGAACTGATCTGTAGACTGGAACACTTCCATCAGCGTCTTAATACATTATGTTCTTAAGTTACACAGGAAATCAAAACATAATTCAAAGCCACTTTGTAAAAACTTTGCTGAAATAAAGCATTGTTGAGGGGGGTTGAAGTCTATGTGTTTGGTGTGCACTCACCTTGAAGGCAAACCATCATCCGAAGCCAGGTCACAATCAAAAGTTTCTTAGTGGGAATGGGATAGAATAAGAGGTGTTAGGTAGGTCAAAGTTTAATGGCGTTGAGCCAAAAAATAATGATGCATTCATTTTGCGGGGCAGGTGATGTAGTCTTTGGATTTGGAAATATCCAAAGTTCAAATTGCCAAGCCTTGTTCTCTCCTGGAGAGTACTCACCTGGGCATAGTCAGTGTCTGTCTAGGCAAATTTTCTTTCCCTGCCATACGATGACTGAGCATCTCGTTTTGTGCTGGAAACACTTTTTCTATACATGTTGTAATGCCCTCGGTTGGATTCTGGAGTTGTGGTGTGTGTGGCCAGCTCTGGAGAGGAGACTGTGTTCTTCACCACTCTGCTTTCAGTGGTGTTACATTGGCAGCTGGAAATCAGGCATGGTGAGGTGTTTATACCAGAGAAATTGGCAAACATTACAAATCAGGGTCTTTTCTTTCCCTCAGCAAGCTGGTTGTTCACCATTAACTAGCACACTACAGGTGATGAGCCTTCTTTCAGGTGTATATTTCTACTTTGATCTATTATGGGCTGATCTTCTATTTGACAAGTAGAGAGCAATTTGTTGGCATTATTTCTAAGATTTTAGAGGACACCTCACTTTGTCCCTAGCCCTCACATTACAGGGCTCGCCTAGGCCAGGCTCCAGCTGCATGGGAAGCTGGTCTAAGGCACTTCCTGACCCTCTCAGCACAGTGCTTCCCCCCACGCCTCTCACCTGGCAAAACAATTACTGCCTATGGGAGTTGATCCAGCCAGCGGGAAGGATTTCATAAGATCATTTATTCTAAGTTGCTAGTATTAACACAATGGGCTGCTCTTTGTATTTTCATAGGAAAGCGGCAGCCTAAGGGAAGGGAGCCAAGGGGGGAGATTTCTGTAAATACTGCAGGCTGCTGGGGGTGGGAGCAGGGCGGTTATTTGGGAGCATGAGAGTTACGACATTTCTTTTTTTTTTTTTTTTTGG